>NW_020665065.1:15370027-15480531 GCF_002925995.2 Terrapene triunguis
AGTGGTGCTAGAATATCTATAGACAACGGAGCTGGCTCACCTGGCTACCTGGTGGTTGTGCTTGACTATCTATGAACAAAACATCCAACATCCAGGTGTTTTATATACCTGGGGTTAGTGCTACAATATCTATGGACAATGAATCCAACTCTTCTGGCTATCTGGTGTTACTGCCAGAAAACCTGCCATTAATTCATACAGCCCTGCTGCAACCCAAAATATCACCCCCACTGGTGTAGGAGATGGGGAAGTAGAACGAGAGAGCCTCCCAAAACTCAGATAAGCTTCATTCCCCGCCCCGGTTTGCCTCCCCACCTAGCCTCTTGTGCATATTTTCCATGGTGGTCTGTAATGGGAAGGAGCCAAACTTCTTTAAACATCCGCAAATTGGCAGGTGAAAAATCCCTCACAAGGAGCCTGGCAGGGAATAGCCAGTTGTCATGACACCCAACTCATCAGCCTCACACTGTCCCTTGGGACTTGCTGGCCATCTACCTGGCTGCAGTGCCAGATGGGAGAGCGCCAAAGCCATCGTTATAAAGTGACGGCAGTGATACACTGGCCTTCCAGAACGCTCCCTGTCTGATCATTTTCAGAAAGCTTTAGATGACAAACGGGGCATGGAGAGTGGAAGGGACTTGCCTGTGGTCACGCAGCAGAGCTGGGAATCCAACTCAAAACTCCTGATGCCAAGTCCTGTGCTTTAACCACAAGACCATACGGAACAGGCCAGGGAGCAAGATAAATCCCAGGGCACGTCTGGAACCAGCTGGTCTTAGCAGGATGCAGCTGCTACTGTCAGGCACAGATTTATTAAATAATGCGGGCAGCCTTCTGGCTAAGATTGAGTGTAGTATCAGCTGATTAGCCAATGCATCCTCTATTATCAAGGGGATGATCTCCCGTAACTACATAAAGATGGACTCAATGCTCTAACAGGTCTTTTCCTAGTCAGAGGGCTCCTATGCGGGGGACTCACTGCTATTATTCTCAGCAAAGTTCACGAACAAAAAGGTTAAGAAAGCCGCTGGAACAACCAGGGCCGGCGCAACCCATTAGGCGACCTAGGCGCTCGCCTAGGGCACTACAATTTGGGGGGCAGAGACTGCGGGGTATTTCGGCGGCGGGACCTTCCGCCGCCTCTGTGGGGGGCGCCTAGGGCGGCAGAAAAGCTGGCGGCGCTCCTGGGAATAACCACCCCCTGCGTATAACACAAAAATAATGGCCTTCCCCCGAACCACCAGGAGCCTTCATCCAAAACTTGAACCAACTCTTTTCCCCAGTTTGAAAATGTTCGGATGCTTTCCCCGCCTCCCTTGTTTATTATTGTTCTTCTCTGGATGCCTCTGAACAACCGGGCTCCAGCCAGGATAGGCAGCAGAAGCAGCAAAATAGCGCGAGACAGGCTGTTCTGGAGGTATTTCGATCCTGGCTGGAAAAAGAAACCGTGCAAAATACCCAGCCTGATTATCACAGAAATGTAGGGCTAGAAGAGACCTCCAGAGGTCATCTAAGCCATCTCCCTGGGCTGAGGCAGGACCCAAGTATACCTGGACCTTCCCCGACAGGGGTTTGTCCAACCTGTTCTTAAAAACCTCCAAGGATGTGGAACCCGAGATACTGGATAGTTTTGAGAAGCATCGTTTGATTAGGGCCCCAGATTTTGCATCGCTATTACTGTGTCAATTACAGTAATAATTTGGTTTTTTTTAACCATAATATTTATACTAGTACAATTCCTAGTGCAGATACAGTTACATTGTGATAAAGATGTCTTATACTGAACTAATTTACCCCCTTCCCTTATAGGAATAAACCATAGGGTATAAGCACGCTTAGACTGGTCTAATTGCATCCACACTAGGGTCTTATATTGCTTTAACACTACCAGTCTAGTTAAAGGGGTACAACTTTTGCATGTAGACAAAGCCTCTGAAATATAAAGTCCATGAGCCTGATTCTTCCCCCCTTACACCGTGTGTTGTCACGTGCACCTGAGGAAAGGTGTGTGAAGTGGGTGTATAATGTCACCATTGGTGTGAGAGGGTGGCAAATCCCACTTTGACTGTAAACTTTTTGGGGTGGGGTCATCTCTTTGTTATATGTTTGTACAGCGCCGAGCGCAATGGCGCTAGGGCTTTGCAATGCAAATAACAGTGACAATAATTGCGATTGGGGAGCATTTTATGCCCCCTCTGCACAAGTGTAATTGACCACCCTAAACGCAAGGCAGTGGAAAAACCAGGCAGCACCTTTTGCATGGGTCACCCATCACCCCTTGTAATGAGGGACAGGGAAAGATTAGCTCACTCGCTTTCAACCCCTCGAGGATGTCTGGGGATTGCCTGTGAAAAGGAAAGAAGAAGAAGAGAAGAAGGGAGAAAAAGCCATGGGAAAAGTGGCACAGAGAGGGGAGATGAAAGAGCAGTCCCTCTATAGTATATTCTAGATACAGGACACACACTGGTTCCAGTCTAGTTTCTGAGGGGCGATTCTATCTCCCACACACAGCACAGCTGCCCTGTAGCTAGAAAAACATTTTTCTTTTCTTTAATTGACTGACCTTTGGAAACAAGCAACAAATGTGGGTTTACAGCACAGGAGAAAGTTTGCCAACTTGAAAATTGGCAGCACTTCTTAAGTTCCCCCCACTATTTAGATTCTTGGCCCTTTGGGGTAAGGTCTGGCTGGGTCTATGTTTGTGTACAGCGCCTAGCACAAAGGGGCTCCGCTCTCAATTGGAGCTGGTGGGCATGACTGTAATACAAAATAATTGATAAAGATAGTAATGGGCTGGAACCTCAGCTGGCGTCAATCACTGTCGCTCCACTGATGTCAATGGGCCAGATTCCCATGAAATCAATGGAGCTCTGCCGATTTGCAGAAGTGCAGAATCTGCTCAGGAAACCCTTGCCTAGCGGGGAGCAGAGATGAGCCCAAGCTGCAAAACTTGAACTAGATCCAAAGCTGGGGGCATTCAGATCTGGGCTCACGGTCCAGCCCTTCGCTGTAGCATCAACTTTCACCATGAACAAAATCCCAGGAACAGCCCCACACCATCACATCCTCCCACCCCCAAGAGGATGGAGAAAAGAAGGTGAGGAGAGGCTAACTGGAGATTTGCATGATCCACCTCAAGCCCCAGGTTTGAACTGAGGATGCGAGGGATGAAACAAGATGGCGCCTCCCAGATGAAGGGTACGTGGTCAAAGCAACAGACGCAGGTGTGTTGGTGCGGCAGGGAGGGGGTCTGGGAGACAGGAGAGAGCTGGAGGGGAGGGGGAGCTGGTTTTACAATCCAGTCTAGCATGAGAAAATGTGTAAATTATGGCCCACAAACGCGCATTCCTGGGTAACAACGCCAGCTGAGGTGGGGCGTGTAATTAGGAGGAGCTGAGCAGAGGGAGTTTGCAGGAGTTTGAAAGGGGTGGGAGTGGAATGGGGATGTGGGGGAGGAAGAAGAAAAACCCTCAATAATTAAGGGGCATACTTCTCCTCTCTCTCCCCAGCCCCTTCCCCCTCCCTTTCCCTCCATTACTTCTGGGAGCCTCTTAGCCTTGGAGTTAAATTAATCAACAGGATTAGGTGGAATCGGCCACGGCGAGCCCCTCCAGGCTCAGACAGCCCTCAATGCTCTACAAGGGCCCGCTGCCTCATCTTGAAGCACCTCGGTGCTTTCTGGAAGGATTCGCAGACAGGATTGGACATGAAGACGCATTCATTATAGAGGAGATCGGATTTGGGCAGGGGGGAGGGGAGGTAAAAAGGGGGCTGCGTGTTTTCTCCTTCGATATTTCTCATCTCTCTCTGTCACCCTCTCTCCTTTAACTCCATTTCCTCTCTCTCTCGCTCCCACCTGCCCCGTCCTAAAAAGTGACTGAGAGGAAGACAGAGGGGAACGGTTTTGTGAGTCGCTGGGAACCTGCCGGAGCCCGTCAGGGCGCTGTCAGCACACGGTAAGTCACGGCATCAAAGGGGCTGCATCCCAAATCACTCTGAAGTCACGGGGGCAGTTGGGACATCCCAAGAAGACTGCACCAAAGGGGCGGTGCTGCCTACTCACTGGGGAGCTGGTTAAGGTGTCGGGAAGCCTCGAAGCAACAGCACAACAGGGGGTGGCGTTAACCCACTTTGAAGACTTTGGCTGTCCAAACCCTCTGACCCACAAGGCCCCTCAGGAGGCTGCATGGATCCGTTCCTGGGCAGGGTGCGAATAGAACTCTGCCACCCATCCCGAAATTCTGCTCTGAACCTTATGAGTTTGGGCCATGGGCTCTTCCCACCCTCATACTCATGGGGCAATTAAAGAGCATTATTCTGTGGCCTCTCGATGTCTGGTTGGTGACATGGGGAGCAGCCCCTGCTGTGAGGGGATGGTTTTCTCACATCACAATGCTGTCTCAATAGCTGGTGATGTGGTGTCACGTTGTCACAATGCAGCCAAGAGGCACTCCAGGGAGGAGCTCACTGGATGGAAATCTTTGCCACCACTGGAGCATTGGGCTGGGTATAAGTTCTGATCAGGACCCCATGACACATGCACAGGGCCAGACTGTGAACCCCTTCCTCATGCTGAGCGGCACCTTACACCATGAGTAGCCCTGCTGAAATCAATGGGGCTACACATGGGGTTAGGTCCTACTCAGTGTGAGCAAGGGCATCACAATCCGGCTCGGCACTAGGAAGATGCCCCATATCATAGAATCATAGAATATCTAGGTTGGAAGGGACCTCAGGAGGTCATCTAGCCCAACCCCCTGCTCAAAGCAGGACCAATCCCATATACATATATGGAGGCCATATTCCTCCTCTCCTTTTGAGCCCTTCTGAATTGGCTTTTCGAGGCTCTAATGGACTACAGCCTGGATCTTTGGCTCTGGTACCATTTTGCTTTCTCCTCCCCCTACCTCTGGAAACAGACTGTTGATGGCACTCCGATACTATGGAACGGGTGGCAGTATAAAACCCTAACGTGCGGCCGTACAGAGATTTCACACACTGATTTGCATTGATATCAAAAGACTGGCTTTGTTTGCCAGGCAGGCTAGTTATTTTTATGTGGGAAAATGAGTCTGTCAGAGATAAGAATGGCCCATGGTGAAGCCCATATCTACTTAGTTTACTGACCCAGAGAAGTTTTCATGCTACAGCCAATAGTGCCACAGGAGAGCAAGAGCGTTTCTGTTCTGCCCGCTGCATCAGTAGCAGAGTTGCTGGCTAGAATGCAGAATCAATATTGATAGGGTTGGAGGAGGAAGCAGAAAAAACACAGCTTGGATGCCAAGTGCCAAGAGGGGGCAGCAGTGCCGGGGTGGGGTCATAAAATCCCTATTTTGATTCCCCAACTGCCCTCAACTGGCGATGGGAGCAATTCGGGAGGATCAATAAGGCACAGCGAGATGTATTTTTTTCATTTGCAGAGAGTACCCATTTTCTGACCACAATTGATGGTTCTCTCTGAGCAAGAGCTGGGCAGCCCTGGGAATAGAGAATCTGCCTCTCTCTGGAGTTAGGAACAGGCAGAAAGCAAACAAAATCCATCAAAATGCAAACAAGACCATCTAAAAAGTGAGTTGAAGAGAGAGGCGGCGGGATTGCAGGCACAAAAGAATTATATTTCCATGAGATTTTTTTTTAAATGCGAAAATAAAAATCTCTCCCCCCCCCCAGTCTCTCTTCTTTGAGACCAACGAAGTGTTGAGCCCTAAATGTGAGGGTGGGATTTTAACTAAATAAGATTTCTGCAGAATAACCCTTCCTCACTCTCCTCTCCCAACCTATTTAGCTGCAGGTGTGTTCAAAAGAGAGCCAGAGAGATATTCCAACTCCAGATGCATCCCCCACCCCCCCGGCCCCATCCACGAAGAAACAATAACCGGCGCATACAATATAGCTTGGATTCTTCATTCTCCCCAACCTGTAAACTCCTCTGTCTCCCAGTTCCCCCCGCCCCTCCTCAGCTATATTACAGTTTAACATAGTTTAGGGGCTGTGGTGTGAAGCGATAGCAGAAAACTGAATCACATAATAGTTGATATGCGTTTTAATCAAGTAATTCGGTCCAAGCCGAGTGATGGTGGGGTGCCCTTGAATACCAAACAGACTGGGTAGCCGGGCTAGGAAAATGAAAAAGTCATTTACAGCTCAGCTGGGGACCGCAGTGTTCAGCACAGCATTAGTATGGGGCCTTAGGAGATGAGGGGTTTTGTTTTTTTATTCAGGCACTGAACTGGTCAGCTGTAACCAAAGCACAGATCGAGGTAATGTCCATTATGGACTTTACAACTAACAATGAGACCGATGTTCCAGAAGGACGGGGGTGGGAATGGGGAGGCATTTCCCTTGCCTTCTCTGAAGGTGCAAGGTTGTATTGGGGTGCGTGAGAGGGGAGAAGCTAGTGAGAAGAGAAAGCTGGAGATTAAATAGCCTGAAAAAGAAGCGAATGGAAAATCAAATGTCATTCCGAGCTCCCTTCTTAATGTTTGGGTCAGCAGGTTCGATCAGGCAGCAAACCTAAATGCAGCTAGAGCCGTGCCATACACAGAGATTTTGGTCTGCAGCAAGTGATGAGTTTCTTTTCCAATTTCGGATTCCCGGGATTCACACTGCAGTTTAAAATTGAAATGATAAAGCTGAAGCTTCAAAGTGAGACCTGGACCGGACCACCACGCTGTGCCTGGTTCTGGTTAAAAACATGGCAAAACCGCCCCAGTTCCCCCAGAACTCAGGCCCCACTTTGCAAACAGAAGCTGGGATTGGGTGACAGGGGGATGGATCACTTGATGATTCCCTGTTCTGTTCATTCCCTCTGGGGCACCTGGCCTTGGCCACTGTTGGAAGACAGGGCCAGATGGACCTTTGGTCTGACCCAGTATGGCTGCTTTTGTGTTCTTATGTTGTGGGCTCATAACAAAGTCAAACTGGGGTGTATTTCATCAGGTGCTTTGGCATGAAATGTTCACACAACTGTTGCTGAACAAGAGGAAGGAGGGCACCGTGGCTAAGGCACTAGCTTGGGACTTAGGAGATGGCAGGTCTATTCCCTGCTCTGCCACCGACATCTGTGGGACCTTGGGCAAGTCACTTAGTCACTCTGTGCCCCAGTTAATCCAGACCTCTAAGGAGTGATGATAAATATATTAAAAAGATTGTATGGCACAGGGGGGTCATATAAGCACCTCAGATCGATACAAGCAGCACAGTTTCAGTCACATTTTCAGCCTAAACTAAACAGCGGCCCAAAGCTACTGCACCTCTGTGTTTTAAGGTAATCGTCTCCTTTATGCTGAGACCCAAAAGACAATGGGAGCCTCTCTCCAGCCCACGGGGCCGCCAGGGGAAGAGGTGCACAGGGGGTCATGCGTGCTGGATTTGCAGCGAGCGGCTGGAGTTGCAGGTATAACATTGGTTCACAACACCCGCAATGCATTCAGGCGTCCCACACTGTCTTGCACAATGGGACTCATGAACTGTGGAGTAACAGACCAGTGCATGCATTTTGGAATGGAAAGCAGGAAGCCTGACCATCAACAGCACCACCCAATACGCCAGCTTGTAGAGATGTTCGTTTTGATAGAACTAGGGAGATCCACCCTCCAAAGAGTTTTCACTGCTGCTATTACTGGAGTTGAGTGAAGACTTGGTCAAGGACTTTACTTTGGAGTCCTGCCCATCCATATCTCTCTCTCTGTCTATCACCATACAGTCTTCTCTATCTATCCATCCATCTAGCCTGGTTCAATTGCCTTGGAGATGTACATAAAGCCCATTACATGAGCTATGTTTGGGCTAGATCTCTAAACCACTTGCACATTCATATGTTACAGAACTGACAGTGATTCATTCAGAGATCTTTACCAGTTAAATGTTTGCTACTCCGAGAAGGGTCTCAGGGATGCCAGGCAATGCAGAAGGGCGCTGCTTAACACTTCACCTGGATAATGCCGTGCACCGACCAAATCCCCTCCTGCGCTGACATAAATCGGTGTAGCTCATGGCATGTCCATGGCACTGCACCCATGGGGATCTAGTCCTGGATCCATCTACTTCTCTGAACGTGAAGGAAATAAAAGCCATCAGGACCCGTATTGAGTCCCACTGGAAGACTGTGCTTGGCAGGGCAGCTGCCCGCTGCCGTGCCCCACGGAAAGACCCCCGGTCATGAAAACAGATTCGGTTACGTGTGAGCAGTGAACAAAACCAGAGCATCCAAAACATTTGGGGAGAGATGGTGGGGGAGGGGGGCGAAGAGAGAGAGAGGGAGACGATGCCTCCGACAGCCTTTGTCAATTCCCTGCACTAGCCTGAGCATAAACAGATGGAATATCCATCAACTCCAGTCTCTTTTCTTTTCTTTCAACTTTTTCCTAGTTCTCGCCTCTCTCCCCTCCTCCCGCCCCCCCCACTCTTTCTTCTGGCTTTTGTTTGGCCTTTTAAAGCACCCCGAGGTAAAGGGGCCCTTCCCGACTCCTCAGCACATCTGTGAAGTCCATAAAAGGCCCTTTTCGCTTCAATATTCATAGCTGCGTGCTTGTGACAGGCACAGGAACCAGCCGAGGGCTGCATGAGAGGGACCGTGGGGACTTGCCTGCTCCTCCACTTGCTGCCTCTCCTGCTGCAGCATTTCGCTTCAACTGGGCTCCCAAAATTGGGCAGCAAAGGTAGTTTGCAGGAGGAGGATGGAGGCGAGGGGGAGGACGGAGGCCAGGGAGTGGCAGGGGGCTAATTATTTAACCTGGGGGGTTCCTCTCATGCTCTTATCCTTGGCCTGCTCCACGTCGTTAATTCCCTTTCATCATTTTTCATACACATAGGACAAGCCTCTGGGCCAGATCGTCAGCTGGTGTAAATCAGGGCAGCTCCATTGCAATCAATGGAGCTGTGCCAAATTACACCAGCTGAGGCTCTGGTCCTCTGATGCTATCCCAAAAGGGTGGCAAAAGAGAACTGGGCACAGAGGACCAGGGTGCTTAGCCCTCCAACAACATGGGAAGGGGATCTTGGTAGGACACAGAGGGGAGGGCATTGCAATGACCTGGACTTTGGTTTTGAAGACGTGGCCGGACTCAGGAAAAGCCATTGGACCAGCGAGGCAGAACGCATGGTCCTCGGTACCAGTGGGACATTCCAACCTTACTGGGGTCAGGGAGAGATGTGGTTGCAGCGGGTGATGGCTGCAAGGGTAATGTATTGGCACAGGTAGTTTATTTTGTTCTACACTGTGTGTTTTGGTTTGATGGTGATCTGTGTGTGCAGATGCCACTGCCAGTGTGCGCAGTGCTCTGTTGGCAGCACAGCCACAGGAGCTCACAAGCTAGGCAGTAACCTTGTTCAACTGATCTCAGAAGCTCATCCTTCATGCTGAGCCTGCTGTGGTCTGGGCCCATTGCCCTGCATAAGTTAGAGCAACCTGAAGGGTGCTCTAAGTTAGGCCATTGCTTCAAGGGGCTGAAATGCCAACTGGAGATTGGAGGTGGATGTAGGGACACCTCAGCCATGCGCAATTTGCTCTCTCTACACCTTCTGTGCTCTGTTCACACCCCTTCCACCACCAGCAGGGGTGGGTGGCATAGGAATCTCTATGAGCCAGATTCTCACAGGAATATTTAGGCTCCTCAATTCCACGAGCCTAAATATTTTTGAGGCTCTGGGCCTACATCCCAAGGGGATTCCTCTACACCGGGAGTGATTCTCCTGCAGCCCTATGTCCCCATTCCTAAGACAGTACCATGCCAAGTGGCCTCATCAGACCCCACATTGTGGCACAGTGGCCTGAATCTAACTGCAGCTGCAGCATTAGTCATTATACGGGGCCAGATCCTGGCCCCTCTCAATTCAATGCGTGTTTTGCAGTTGAGTTGACTGGGACTAGAGCTGGCTGAAAAACAAGATGCCTTTCTTGCAAAAATCATCATACAAAAACCCTGTTGCCATTTTGCCTTGAACAATGCTAAAATTGGCCAGCTCTAAATAGACCCAATGTTTGGCTTATTAATTCTTGTTATTTGTACCGGGGTTGTGCCTAGGAAGCCCAGTCAGTGTGCTAGGGGCTGTACAATGTGGTTAATCCCAGTAGCGCTGGGGCCAGACGATGACGTAACAAATGCACCTCTAGCGCCGTCCCGCTGAAGATGTTGGAGTTACACAAGGGACCAGATTGGCCCTATGGATATACTACAGCATGTGGCGGGCAAGGGATTGGCCAGCACATATACACCTGTCAGAACTGCTGCCGACAGCTCTGCTCCGAGGACAGGGTCCTCGAGCGGGATCTTTTCTGTTCCTTCCAGCTCCCGAGCTGCTGCCTCCATCGGGGATCAGTGCAGATCGGGGTTTGCTCATGATTTGGGTGCTGGAAAGAGTTGGGTGATTTTCTTTTAGGGTTTTCGGAGGATTTCAACATTAAGGAAAGATGAAATAATTCTCCAACACCTTTACAGCTCATGGTCATTCAAGAGCAATTACTGTATTAGGGCTCATTGTGAGGTAATTTAGGTGCCAATACTCCCTCTTAACTCCCTGCGTGGGCAATCTGCATCACCAGTCTGTGCATAGAGGCAGGGCCACTACTTTCCTTTCCACACAGGCAGGCAGGGAGCCTTAGTGCCACTTCCCCAAAGCACCTGCCAGCACAGGTGAGCTGATGCAGTGGGAGAAGTAAACGGGTAGCGGGATGGTTCAGCTTTCTTCCCCTGGAGCAAGAGGGAGCAGGGACCGAACTGGGACTCTGAGTCACAATTCAAGCCCTGGCTTGTGCCTGGAGCAGTGCCCCTTACGATGGGCTCATGGCGGTATCTCTCCCTCCCCCAGCCCTTAGAGAGGTGCAGTTATCGCTGAGCAGAGAATTGTTCCTTACAACCCTCTTGTCCTTCATTTCTACAGGCGGGCCCATTACTGTTCTGTATAGGGCACCACTCCCAGGCAGGGGCCTTTGTGCTGAGACAGCCGATTGGCATTAGGTTCCCTGTGCCTGATCTCGGATAGAAGGCACCACTCAGGGCTAAATACAGCCACACTGAAATCAATGGGAAGACTCTCAATGGATTGGGCCCGTACTAGGCAGCGAAGCAGATAGCAGAAAACTGCTCCTGCCCCCACCTGCAGAGCTCAGCCATCCATGGTCTCAGAGCCCAAGTCCCTGTCGTACCAGCAATCCAGGTTCAATCCACCAGTGGCAGAAAACCAAAAGGTACACGACGGTTTTCCCCCGGTGGAGCCGTTGCTGCTCTGACTGACTCAGCACACACAGTGCAGTCTCTGGTAGGTGACCTAAAAACAGGGCCAGTTGCTTCTGTTGAATACTACTCCACAGCAGGACACACACCTGCCGAACAGAGGGGAGAAGGCAGAAGGTCTGAGGGCTCAAGCAAGGTGCAAACTATTTATCCTATAGGAGAAAATCATGCCATCACATTGTGATGTTGCATTGTAACCACGCAATGCTGTATGGTGACACTCTTTGATCCCCGCTTTCCCCTGAACGGTGGTGCGTTAGAAAGATAGATCTGAATTATGTGGCTTAGATTTTTCTCTAACAGCGATGCAATATCACCATCGCTATTCAAAAATATTTAGCCTGTGCCATCCATTTACCCACTGCACTTTGCCGAATACAGAAAAGCTGTGGGCTTAGCCTTGGAAAGCTAAAATGTAGTAGATACAAGACATCAGGCTGGCCTCAAAACACAGCGGCAAAGCTCACGCATGCAAAAATCCCTCATCCGTGTGTTGCTGTCGGCCCGGCACGCACACATGTTCATCTGAACATGCAAATACATACATGTTTGTGTTGCAAAAACCTGGAGGTTTTGCACACACACAAAATTGGGCAAGGGCATTTCTAGAGGTCTACTTGAAAAAGCAGCTCTGGAATTTCAAGGAACTGGGGAAATCTTTGCCGCACTAGAAGTTCCCTACCGCCAACACAGGAGGAAACGTACCTTGAGATAATCTCCAGAGACCCCTCCTGCTTCTCAAGAGTCTATTCCCGGTGCCTGCCACTGGCCCACAGTGTGACCTCGAACAAGTCACTTTGGCTGTGCTTTTCCAACTTAGGTGCTTAGAGTTAGACACCTGAATATGAGTGACCTGGTTTTCAGAAGCGGGATTGCCCACAAACCACGCTGCCGTCCGTGGGCGCTGCAGTCACTCAGTGCCTTTGAAAAGCAGCTTGCTCCTATTTAGGGGCCTAACTGCAGGCACCCCGGTTTGAAAAGGTTGGCCTACAATTACCTCTCTGAGCCTCAGTCTCCCCATGTATAAAAGAGGGGTAATAACATGTCCCACCCGGCCTCATGGGGGCAGTTCAGGTGCTTTACTGAACCATGTTTGCAAAAGCACTTGGAGATATATTTAAACTGCAGGCATCTGGAAGCCTCAACCAAGATCGGGACCTCCGTTGTGCAGGGCAGTGCTACATACGCAGTCCCTGTCCCAAAGAGCCAAGACAGGCAAACAGAAGGGGCCCCACTAGGCGAAGTGACTTGCCCAAAGGCACACAGCAGGGAATAGACCTCACACCTCCTAACCCTCAGTCCAGGACCTGCCCTTTAGACCACGCTGCCTCTCGCCTTGGGGATGGGGAGCGTGTGCGTAACACACATTCCGACTTCGCAGGGCTACATAAATAATGATAACAATGCAGAGGAAAGGGGCGATTTAAGTGCAAAGCACCATCGCCGACCCTCCTCACCATTCACGCAGTCTAAGGTAATATCAGAGGGGGCTTGTTTTGCCTCAGTTGTGATGAGTCCCCATGTCCCGTCCCACATGGATATATCAGGAAAATCCCCCCCGCTTCCCACTCCTTCCTAATCATCCCAGCCAGGTGCTGGCAAGGCCCCTTCATTGGAGAGTCCCATTCATTCCCATCCCCAGCTCATGAAGCCTTGCCAATGCACCTCAGCTCTGCTCCAGCCCCGAGCCCCTCACCCTAACCTGACAATGCACCTTAGTCCTGACTTGCAGCACCTTTGCTATTCCAGTCTTGAAACACTCCCTCCCCAGATCTGCCGATGGCCCCATCCCAAACTGCCTATCCCCCTGCTATCCCACACGACTCATGCCAACAGATCGTCCAATGCGCCTCACTCTTGCTCTTCCAGTCCTGGGCCCAATATAGTTCTGTTGAGTTACCTCAGACTTGACTTACAGCATCCCCTGCTATTCCAGTCTTGGGCTTTCCAAAAGCTCTCCCAATGCACCTCTCTCCTGACTGCAGCTGCCCTCTTCCCATCCTGGGCTCCCCACACAGCTCTGTCATCACACCTCCATCCTGACCTGCAACGAGCCCCTTCTGGGTCAGTCCTGAGCCCTCTCTACAGCTCTGCCAATGCCCCTCACTCCTGTCCTTCAGCACCCTGCTATTCCAGCCCTGGGCCTCCCTGGATGGATAGGTCAGACCTTTCCGTATAAATCTCTTGCACCAAAGATGCACCAATTTAAACCTCATAAACCTTTTCCACTCCTGAAGAACCAGCCAGCAAAAACAAGATGCTGGAGACCAATTAACCACACGTGAAAAACTGGTTCCTCCTGCTGCCTGCAGGCCTTGGTTCATTTATCTGGGCGTCAGGCTGCCTGTCTGAAGCCAGGCGGGGTGAGCAGAGTGGAGCGTGGGGATTTTCTATGGTTCGGCTAGTTTGTCCTTTCTGTGTCCCGGGCCGCTGGCCAGCAAAGCAACGCCGCACAGGTTGATGCGACCATGGAGGACACACTTACTTCTGTCTGTTTTTCTTTCTCTACTTTCCGTCTTCTTTGTCCATCTGTATCTATCCCTCTTTCTCTGCGTCTTTTCTCTCTCTGCTCCCTCCACTTTCTCTTTCCCTTCCTCTCTCTCCTTTTCTGTCTCCTCCCTTTCTCTCTCCCTCACTCTCTCTGCGCTATGGTTCGCCCCCTCCTCTTTCTGCCTCTCCTCCCTCTGTATCTATCCTCCCCCCATGCTTTACGTTAATTTTAGTCCTTTGGAAAAAGCAACAGCGACGTGAGCGTAGAGAACTCCGGGAGAAAAAAGGGGCCACTAGCCAGACACCAGGCAGAGGGTGCCCTCAGGAATCCCTCATCACGTTGGCCAACGGCACCTCCACTGCCACTAAAAACGCCTTGAGAAGCCGGACTGTGACATTCGCCTGCAATTGAACCGCTCGGCCTGTCTCTGCCGCTCTCCTCTCAGCCGAGCTGGGAGAAGAAAGAGGAGAAAGAAAAATCCCAGGAGGAGAGAATGAAAGTGACAGAAAGAAGGATTGAATGAAGGAGCGAAAAGAAAGCAAGATATCCCTGCGTTGCGGGGCCCTTTCTCAGCCCTGTCATCTGGTGCAGAGCCCCGATCGCATTGTCTCACCTTGGACAAAACGAAAAGGCGTTTTTTGTGCAGATTCCTTTAGAACTGCCAGAGCCGGCACCTTAGGGGGCCGTTAGAGCCTGAATGTGCTGCTGACAGCCCTGTGCAGCCCGATGTGATATCAATAAACTCCGGCACGTCAACTCTTCAGCGCAGCTCATGTGGAAGGTACGGCCTGAATATTAAAACCCTGAGCGGCCTGGAAAGAAGCTTGGGGTGGAGCGGGGCGGGGGGGGAGGGAGAGGCGGGAGAAGAGAGGAGGACGAAGATCAAGGGGGTGCTTAGCAGAGCTTTGGGGGGCAAGACGACCCAAAAATACATTTCCTGCTGCCCAGCTAAATGGGTCAATGAGTGTTTGCTTTTATCCTCAGCCACAGGGCCCCCAAGACAACAGGCGCAAAGGAGTCACCAGACTGGACAAGACGTGGCAGCCAGAATCGGATTAGTCCAAGGAAGCTACATGAAGGCTGCAGTGGCATGACAGTAATGCGTGGTCTGGCCAGGGGAGGGAGCCCTGAAGCTTTGTCCCCACAAGGAGCAGAAGGGCCATCTCTCCCCTAAATTATTTATTTGATGGTAGTGCCTAGAGACCTCATTGCGCTAGGCCCTGTACACCCGCATAATAAGAGACAGTCTCTGCCTCAAAGAGCTTTCAGTGTAAATAGACAAGACAGGCAAAGGGTGGTAGGAGAAAGGAAGAGCTATGATCTGTATTTTGCTGATGAGGAACTGAGGCAGAGAGATGACTCGGCCCTCATGGTGCCTAAACAAAATGTCACTCCCAGAAGACTGTGCAGACCTTTGTAAAATGATCACCTCTCTTCTTTCATGGACGTTTGGATCAACAGAGAAATATTTTACATTTTTGACATGTTAAATCACGTCATTAGGTTCCAGAGTTAACGCGCCCAATTGAGAGGACGAGGGGCAAGTCACGGTTGGCAGAACCTTTGTGTCAGGCTGTCTGCAGACTCCAGCAGACCTTACTACATCAGTTTTCGCTCAGCTCATCTTTGGAAGGTTTATCTTTGTGCCCATAAGAATTTTTGCCTTGAACTGAAAGCTTAGGTCTTGGAATGCAAGATGGGGCCCTCTGGGAAAAACGTAGGCTCAGTGAACCGCCCTGAGGCAGCCTAATGGAACTGCAGGGTGTGGAGCTGGGCTGAACTCAGTGGCTACGGGAAGCGGCATGAACGCTCCCTTTAGTCTTGGTGAAGTTGGGTTAACGCGTCCTCACATTTGCTCCCAGCTCTGAGTTCAAAAGCAAAATGCAGCTGAAAAAGGAGAGTTTCAGCAGGTATCATTTCTTTCGTGCCTTCAGGGGCACGCAGCTGCCACAAGGGATCATGGTATGAGGAGTGGGGAATTGGGGAGCCAGAGCCGATTCCATGGGGGACCTCAAGCTGGACTCTGTTTAATGGGGGAGCCAGTGCAGGACGCCAACAAACAAGATGATGTCTACATGCTGACCCTTTTCTATGGACAGAGGGACATCATCCACCTGAATAACTGGTCCTTTGCCCTGGCCTGAAGACACTGGTTGGAGACTGGTTTGTGCTCGCTTTTGAATTAGCTTTCTTAGAAAAGGAAGGTGAGACCCTAGGTGGTGGTTAGCAAGATCTGTAGCATCAAGCACTGGTTCCTTCACTATTGATCATCCCTTCCACAGCTACTTATGCACCTGGAATGAGAGTATTTGTGTTTTTGGTCCTGTGTGCTGCTTATTGTTCTCTGTGGCTCATGAAACCATAGCTAACGTTGGTGCTCTTCTCTATGACACAAGGTAATTCCTCACAGTCAGGAGAGTATGTTGATGGGTGCCTAGGTACACCTAGTTGGTTAGATGCAGGGATAGACAGACAGGCACCTGCAGTTAGACAAGCAAACAGATGAAGAGTAGGGATGAGTGGATAAAAGAAGAAGAAATCTCCCCTCATTACAAGCCTCAGCCACAAACCCAAACCAAACTTCCTTTAGATCCTATTGGGACTAGAAACAGCATGAGAAAGGCAGTTCTCACGCCAGTTCTCTTTCCAGCCTGAACAGAGACAGCAAGTGCACAAAATTCCATGAGAAAACCTTTGTGCTGCATAGGTTTCCAGCTAGTGATAAGCCCAGACTGTAATCACCCCTGACCTTTGATGGTGCAGGTGAAACGGTACTTGCATCCAAACCACTCAGGTTTCTGCAGCCAAAACCCAAGTGATGAGAAACCTAAGTCCCTTCACTCATCTCTATTTCTAACCAAATTTTGCAGATCAAAGACAGTCAAAGAAGCATCTAAATCTTTGGTTGTTTCAGGAACCTTTAGATGTTCACCTCTTTCCAGTTCGTAGATAATTTCAGCTACTCACTGATGAGATTCTGGGTTCAGAGATGGATATTTTCTCTTGGAATGGGGACAGCAGGTTTGGATAAATTAAGAACTTACTTTAACAGAACTTAAACCTTTCCTGAAGTTTCTATTATGTTGGTTTAACTCTGGTTGTCTTCATCTTTCTGAATCTCTGTGTTTCAACATTTATACATTTAAAGTCCACAACCATTGCGGTAGGCATTGTATGCTATCTAAACAGACAAGGGGAACAAAGAGTGGGACAGGAAACAGAGAGGTGAGGTAAATTGCCAAAGGTCATGCAGCAGATCCGTGGCAGAACTGGGAACAGATCTTGGGTCTTCTGACTCCCAAGCCAAGCCAGCGTCTGACCCATGGACCACTCTTCATAGATGTTACGGCCAGAAGGGACCATTATAATGATCTAGTCTGACCTCATGCATGACCCAGAGAACCTTACCCAGGATTTCCTGAATCAAGCCCAAGTTCTGGTTGAGCTAGCGCACGCCTTATAGAAAGGCATCCAATCTTGATTTCAACACTTCAAATGACAAGGAAGCAACCACACACATACGTAAGTTGTTCCGATGGTGAATTACCCTCACTCTTAAAAATCTGCCACTTTTATTGCAATATTTCCCTCCAGGCTTCGAAAACCCACTGTGCACAAGATGAAGGGCTGCATACATTCGCAAGATAGCCCCTGAGCTGTCAGCAAGGCACACCACTTTTCCCAACACCAGACGAAGCATCAGAATTTCATCTAACAAAGTTTGAACCTCGTCAATGGTTTGGTCTGAGGGATGATCAAAAAATGTAAGTACGTTTGGATCTTTACCTAGACCAAACCTCTGAATTTTTGGATGCTCACCACCAGTCACTAATTTTCACCCACTGCAAAGTAGAAGAAAGCACCTTATATCAGCATCATTTTTCAGTGTCTTAATTTAAACGACAAACAGCCTTCTCCAGGCATCTAAGTAAATGAACCTCCCAGTGAAATCATTTGAAGTGGGGGCAGCAAACTTAGACGGAGCGCTTTAGCCAATCATGAGTGAAAGGGTTGGACCACACTCTCGGGGTTTAATTTTAACCCTAGGAGTGCAGTTGATTCAGAGAGAAACCCCGTCGAGATATTCAGTCATCGTGATGCGACTGGCGACAGTGTGAGTGGACCCTGTTCTGGGGATGGCAGGGCTGCGCAGGGTCCCATGGACACTGCTCAGAATGGTGTTCTTCTCCTCGTTTAGAACCTTGCCAGGGAACCCAGCACCAGATATTTCCAACTGGCTTTAGTAACCCGGTGGGAACCGGGGGGGAGACTTGGCAGCTCACTGTCATGGATATGATTTTCAGTGCAATGCTTCTGGCTCTGTTGCTCCACCGGAATTTTCCACTCCCTTTTCATCCATATTTTGTCTGTCTGTATTGTCCCCATGGGGACAGCTGACACAGAGGCACAACCCATGGGGTTCCAACAAACCCCGCACTTCCTGGTGGATGCCACCATTGGGTCGCTGTAGATATGTCTACACTGCCCATTAAGCCCCGGTTCTGACTCAGGTTTGCATCCTAGTCCCTCTCCCATCCACACTCAAATAAGCCTGACTTGGGTCAGCAAGCACTCAGAACCTGGGTCTAGGACCCTGCTGTGTGTGGGGGGGGGGTTAGGCGGTGTCAGAGCCCAAGTCCCGCTGTGACTCAGATCCAAGCCCTGTCATTTTACAGTGCGGACGCAGCTCAATACACAGACCCACGTCAGAAGGGCTGCGCGGTGCAGCATGGACGTGTTAGCACGGCTGTGAGACCTCGGTCCCAAACCCAGCCTTACAATGCAGTGTGGACGCTGAAACCCAGGCTTGGAAACACCATGTCCACAAGCCCAGGCCCCACAGACCCAGGTTTACGATGCAGTGTAGACATGCCTTTAAAGACACAGCCCACTGCACTGTCTCCCTCTGTGATCTACAAAGGACAGTGATATTCATAGGGGTGATTTCCAAAGGCACCCAACTCCCATGGGAAGTCAATTGGAGTAAGGGGACTCCCTCCTATTTGTGCCTATGTAAACCAACCCCATCAACTATTATTATTAAACATTTACATTGCAGTCAATCCTAGGGGGCTCTGTGGTGCTAGATCAGGGGTGGCCAACCTGTGGCTCCGGAGCCACATGCGGCTCTTCAGAAGTTATATGTGGCTCCTTGTACAGGCACCAACTCCGGGGCTGGAGCTATAGGCGCCAACTTTCCAATGTGCCGGGGGGTGCTCACTGCTCTGCCACAGGCCCTGCCCCTTCTCCACCCCTTCCCGCCCCATCTCCTGAGCCTGCCATGCCCTCACTCCTCCCCCCCACCCCCAGAGCCTCCTGCACAACACGAAACAGCTGATCGGGAGATGCGAGGAGGGAGGGGAAGACACTGATTGGCGGGGCTGCCGGTGGGCGGGAGGCGTGTGTGTGTGTGTGGGGGCGATGGGGGGGCTGCTGACATATTACTGTGGCTCTTTGGCAATGTACATTGATAAATTCTGGCTCCTTCTCAGGCTCAGGTTGGCCACCCCTGTGCTAAATGCTGTGGAAACACATAAGACGACGTAGACCCTGCCCCCAGCAGTCTACAGTCTCCTGATTCTGCCAGCAGCGTGCACAGTCAGAGCCCTACACCCACACAGAGCGCCTTTCGAGATCCGAGCCAAAGACTTTCACCCACAGTTTAACTTAATGAGTTCATAACCACTGCCCAGAGCAGATCCTAGCTAGTAATGTCTGAGCTGTACCGTTCTCTGCTCTTTACCGGAGGAAATCAGACCTGCTTTAATGTTTATCAGTTACAGGCACTTAGGACTGTGTGAAAGTGTGATCCCCCCCGGCAAAAAATGTTCACAATGTTATTTTGGTTGATTTCATGCCTGGAAAATGTCAAGATTTCTTTCACAAAAATCTGTCTTTGCTTCCAGAAACTTAAAATGGGGGGAGGTTTCGGGGCAAACATTAATTTTCCTCTGCGAAAATTTCAAAAACGAAGCATGTTTAAGCTCAGAAAAAGTGATATTGGGATTGAAAACTCTCTTTTTCTTATTAGTCCAACGCAATCCTATTTGCAAGCAAAGAGCTATAAAATGCCACTGGATTTTGGTTAAATCTGGCCTTTTCTTTTTCAAAATCTCAGCACATTCAAAACACCTCAGATTTCAAGGATTTTGGGGTGTGACTATTTCACACAGCTGCACAGTGTCTCCCTCTGCTGGCTGGAGGACTGAGAACGTTAGCATTACTCTTACAGAAAGCTAATGCGTACAACTCTGTCTCAGGTGACAGACTTGCTTCCTTGTACCTCCTGACACTGGTATAAAGTGTTAGAGTATCAGAGCTAAGGAGACTAGAAAAGAGAAATACAAGTTCACAGATTTCAGATACATACACACCCCATTCTCTGGGGATCTGGGCATAAAAGTTCCCCAAAGATTTCTGTGTTCTTGGAAATAAGCCATGAACAGAGTGTGCCTGGTATCCTCTTTATATTACTTCCTTTCTGAACAAGTTCTTTCCAGGGGCTGGTAGATGATCCCTGTTTAGTGACAGGCAAACCACCAAGCCTGAGTGCCAGATTGGATGTGTTCAAATAGAAATGGCCATACCGGGTCAGATCAATGGTCCATCTGGTGCAGTATCCTTTCTCAGGCAGACACCAGGACTAGATGCTTCAGAAGAAAGTGGAAGAAATCCAGGAGCGGACAATTAAGCCATAACCTCTTTTCGGAAGGGAAGGAAGAGTCTTCTCAACCTGCTCCCTCCACCTCCCATCAGTTCATGGCTGGCTTAGGCCTTGCAGATTTGTATCTCTTCTTTCTAAGAAAAAACCATATTATCCAGAGTGCAGGTTGCATTTGGATAAGGATCTAAAAGCTTTGATGGATGCTTGTTAGCTCTTCTTGGGTTTGAGCAACCAGGCTGGAAAATCTCACCAGAACAGCATTGACGGTGAGCTTTCTAGCCCGTGCAATGTCAGAAAACCCCTCCATTTCCCCCAATCCGCCCAGAAAGGGGGATCTGGACATTTCACAACCTCCCAACAAGATTCTGTCATGGAAACCAAAGGTTCGGAGGAGGGGATTATATTTTATCCAAGTCGGGTCATTCACCCAGATTCTGCGTTGGTAAGACGTTTTCCTTTTATATTCATAATATGACCAATGGCAGAAGAAAGGCCATCACTTCTACCTACCTCTGGCTGGCTGTCTACGCTGAGATGTTAGCCTAAGTATACCGGTGACCTGTCCTCCTGCTGAAGTAGTCTAGGACATTCTCTTAATTTAAAATTGGCCTTCCATTCCAAGCACTTTCCCGAGGGTGCAAACGGTCCCAACTTGGTGCATGTGAATGGATATTCTAGTTGAACATTTTCATCTAGTCCCTATGGTTCCAGTTGGCCAACTGGTTTTGGAACAGAGCAACAGATGTATCTGTTGTCCATACTGATTTGCTGTCCATACTAGCAAAAGTGCCAGGATAAGCATGGTTTGTGCAAGGCAAAGTAAGGATCACAGTTTATATGCTGGCATCATAATTAGTAAAGGATAATCTTGTCTATTCCATGCAATCATCCTTGCACTTCTGTTGGCATGGATGATCTCTGGAGCCGCTCAGCCTCCATCTGAAACCAAGAGAGACTGCTTAAAAGACTGAAATGGAGTCTGAGTTTCTGTTTGGGCTGGTGACACATCTTGGGATCCTGTCCCAGTCAGATCGCTTTCTGACAGGCATGTGATTGTGCCATGAGGGAGGTGAGACATCAAGCGTTGCTGATTCTCCGGTGGTTCATGAGGGAGAAGATAGGAAGGGAAGTGGAAGGAGGGACACAGGAAAGGGGCAATCGAAGAAAAGGCTTGTACTAAAGTCGCACTGGTTTCTGAATGGGGTATTTCTTCTTGCTGTTTGAGCTCTTGAGCCCCTCCGAGTGCAAGGTGAAGTGGCATATACACCACCCCCTTTGGTTCCCGCGAATCCCGCCATGGCATGGAGACAACTGGCTCTGCACTACAGCGGCTTGTGGGCTGGGTGTGCCAGGGCATCTCTTGAGAGTTAATGAAAGCAAAGGTAGGCTTGATCACCGGGAAGCTGGGAAAGTTAAAAAGCCTCAGTCTGAGGCAATGTGCCCAGGTGGTCTGTAAAGCCAGGGAAGTGAGAAGACCCCAGTAGAGAAATGAGATGCACAGGATTCACTGATGGGTGGATCCTTCAGTGGATGGATGATGGGCAAGGGAGGGTGAGGTTGTTCTTTCACCAGCAGATCTGTCAGTGGATGGAGGAGAGGGGATCAGGCCAACTGAAGGCAAGTGCTGTGCTTGCATGGCCAGACTTGAATCTCAAGGTAAAAACGAGGGAAGGATGAAGAAAGGCAATCAGGGCCCGATCCTCAGCTGGTGCAAACAGCCATTGCTCCATCGGTCAATGGGCCACATCCTCATCTGGTGTAAACCAGCATCGCTCCCTTGAAGTCAGTGGGCCAGATCCCTAGCATGTGCAAATGTGAGTCAATGGAGAGACGCTGATTTACAGCCGCTGACGTATAAATGTACTTATGTGCGTGGACCATATGCCTGGGGAAAACGGCCTCCCACGGCTCCCTGTCTCTCCCCCTCCCTCCTCCGCCTAGGGGCTGCAGGAAGCCTAGGTAACAAAGTGATGGAGCTCCACAACAGACAAGGCCCAGTGGAGAGTTTCCTTTGAAACCAACCCAACAGCAACTCAGCTGGGCTGTTTCTATTATATTTCTTGGAGTCACTCTGCCCCGCTCAGCCCCTCCCTCTCTATGGATCTGCTGCTAATCAGACGCCTGTAAGTTTGTTGTACACCTGCCAAACATTCGGACAGGAGCAGGAGCTGGCTTGCGTGGGGTTTGTTTTTCTTGGAAGAGGGGTGTGTGTGTGTGTGTGTTGGGAGAATACTGTAGTAACATGAAAATGCTGCGGTAACAACCATTGTTACAGGACACTGTAGGGGGAGGGGGACAATGGTGGAATGAGAAGGCTACACTTGCATTTGCCTGGAGGATCCCCTGATATTGTCCTTATTGACCTAGGAATCTGCTCGGACAGCCTGTATTTATTCCATGCACATACACCATATTGTCCTGCCAGGTGGATGGGTGTGCGTTTGTACTCACTACTGCCCCCTTTTGGTGGGACATCACGGCCCAAAATTCTATGGAGATTGCACTGCAGTTGTTTGTTCCAGGGGGTCATGGAAGGGGCAGGTTGCTAGTTGTGGGCAGTAGGAGCAACAGAGCGGGTGCCCTGAGCTTTGTCCCTGGCCTAGAGAGGGAAGGTTCTAACCCCTGCAGCCCCTGTGCATGACTAATCGTTTCTACCTTTGGGCCTCATGCTGCTTCCGTTGAAACCAACGGCAAATCTCCGGGCAACTTCAGGGAAGCAGGACCAGAGAATTGGTGTTTGGTCTTGTCCTGAAGCAGAACCTAGTATGACTAATGAAACATAATCAACGAGTGCCCCTTGAAACTGGGCCACAGCCCGGAGCGGGCAGAAATACAGGGACAACAGAAAGACAGACAGACCCGAACAGCTCAGATGCAAAGTTAAGAGAAAAGTTTGTGCTCCAGTCAACACCAGTGATGTGGGAGAGACAGTCTAGCGGTTAAAGCAAGTGACTTAGGAGCCAGGACTCCTGGGTTCCATTCCTGATGCTTTCTACTGACTGCTAATATGAACTTGGTAAGTAACTTTCCCGGTGTGGAGAATGGGGCTAATACTTTGTCTCATAGGAGCGACTATCGTTTAACAAAGTTTTCATTTGAAAATAATTAAAAAAATAATAACTTTATCCTTTTTCAGATTGGGGAGGAAGAAGTACTTAGTAAATCACGTAGGGAGCCTGAGCAGGATAAGGTTGTACAGTGCTAGGTGCAGTACAAATGTATGGGTCGAAATCCTGAGGCCACTGAAGTCAGATTTCCTCCCCCAAAGAGCTTACCAATTGCGTGTTTCACTTTCACTGCTGCAAAGGTTTCCCTGGCAGAGTGGCCTTCTTAGAGATAATATCCAGCTATTTCTATCTATCCATCCATCCACCTGTCTATGTTGAAATCCAAGGACTTTTTGAGTCTGAATATGAAAGAAATTATTTTTGTTTTGCCTTAGGAAAATCAGATAAATATACTATATATGACACACACAATGACTAACTCTAGCAAAGTTGCTATTTTACAAAACAACTGCCCGCGTAACAGAGTTTCAGTGCAACCAGAATGGCGCCTGACAATGGATTCATAGACAATATTGTTATATAATTAGTTATTTTTGAGGCCCCGATCCTGCAATCTGATCCAAGGGGATGGAACCCTGCATGTGCACAAAGTCCCATTAGCTTCAGTGGGACTCCAGCCACAAGGATCAGCTTGCAAGATTGAGGCTTGAGACAGCACCATGAATTTACACACACACAAAGCCAAATTTGGATCTCACTTCTCCTCCATTACAGTCTGTGCAGCTACTCGGGATTTACTCTGGATCATTCCTAAGATCAGAATTTGGCCCGGAGAGTAAGACACGTTCCCTGAGTTGCTCAGCCTGCAGTCTAAGGACCCAATCCTGCCAAGTGTTTTGTATAAATGTTTGCAGGATTGGGTCTTATGACACACAAAGCAAACTACAGATAAAATAGGTGACAACCACTGAAGGAAAGAAGGGAGTGGAGAGGATGCTGGAGTGCAGAACAAGGCAGGAAGGGCTCCTGGAAGAAAGCCATTTAAAGGAGGAATGTCAAGTAAGAGTGATGACACTTGCTGGGGAGGTCAGGGAGACTGCTCCAAATGTATGGGACAGCATGAAGGGCAGGAGAAGAGATGAAAAACAGTAGGGAAAGAATATTGGGTGCAGTGCAGGGAGTAAGAGGGATGGGCAGAGGGAATGTGGAGCTGGGGCCTTGTAGGGGAAGACGGGGAGCTGGAATCTGATGCTGCAAGAGGCAGGGAATGCAGTGAAGGGATCGGAGGAAGGCGGTGATGGGAGAGGAAGATCATTTCCACAGCAAGGTTTTGGATAGACTGAAGGCTGGGGAGGGAGAAGCAATCAGGGGAACAGTAAAGACCTGGTTGGGCATCTCATCCGTATCTCAGTCAGCGCAAGAGGGTTCCCCTCAGAGGGAAGTTCTGCATAGAAAAGGATAGCCCAGTATATGTCCTAGCACTTTGTCCAGTCTTAAAATGCCCCAGAGCTGGAGCACTGAAGCCATTTGGGCCTTTCTAGTCCACGAAGCGCCAAACCCAGAAGTCCTTGCTCTGTCCGCCTGAGTTCTCCTGATTCTGACAAAACTCACGTTGAAGCCTAGTGTGCCGAAGGCCAAGGCATTTGCTGAAAGCTATTCTGACCTCACTGCCGTGTAAATCTGCAGTGACTCCATAGTCTCCAATGGGAGTTTGCCTGAGTAAAAACTCAGCAAAATCTGAGTAAGGACCTCGGGATTTGGCCCTACAAAAGGCTTTTCACTCGGGACGACACCAGACTACTCAGAGAGGAAGGACGGTCCAGTGGTTAGGACACTAGTCTGGGCTTTGGAAGAAGAGGGTTCCGTTCCATGCTCCACCAACATCTCCCTGTAAAGTCACTTGGCCTCTCTGTGCCTCAGTTCCCCATCTGTACAATGAGGAGAATAGCCTTGCCCTGCCTCATGGGGATGTTGTGATGATACGTACATTCAAGAACGGGAGGCACTCAGGTACTACAGTAATGGAGACCACATCAGGACCTTAGCTCGATTATTTATAGTGAGTGCTTTGCCCCACACGTCATTCCACTGACATCAGAGGACTCCTCTGTGTAAGTGCATCAGGATCGAGCCCATGGAGTTAATTGTTGGACAGCTCCTTACTCATCCTTTACCAAGGCGAAGTCGCCATCAAAGAGCTGGTGTAAATCAACGGAGCTCCGTTGAAAGTGGCCGTGCTCTGCTGGTTTATGCCAGCTGAAGATCTGGCCCAAAGGCTTGTAAGCACTGAATGAAGATGTCAGGATTTTGCTCCTGCAGGCAGGACCTATTGTAGATTTTCTTCAAGTTTAAACATTAAAAAAAAAAAAAAAGGCAAATCAAAACAACCCAACATCCAACTTCTCTCTTGGCGGTGGGAGGAGAAAACCGCAGATAAAACACAACACAGGCAGCAGCCTTTTCTTCCCCCCTCAGGTCTGATTCAATCACATCTTTCAAAAGAAACTCCTGTCGCCACAAACTGCCTTTTCATGCCAGATTCCTCCAGCTCCCCCTCTCTGCCCCATCCCCACAACTTCCAACAGCACCGATCAATCTACATGCGACACCCTGCCCCCTCTCCCTGCTGGCTCCAGCCACCACGGTTCCCAAGCAAAAAGGCAGCTTCACCCAGGAAGGTGGTGGAAAAAATGTGGACAAATTTCTGATTTGCAACACTCTGGGAATGGGTTTATTGCCATTGTTTGAGTGCAAATGTATAAATAAAGCAAAACGAAGATTCCAGGGTGAGGCCGATGAAAAGCAGAAAACAAGAAATTTTATGGCCATAAGTGGCGTGGGCTAATGGTGATTTTTGAGGCACTGGACCATGGTAGTTACTTAGCTAAATGATTGCTGTGAAACCGGGCAAGAGGCTTATTTCTTAATTACTGTTACATATTATGTCAAGCTGACACTCTGAGGCGTGCTGGTGCAGTGACAAAGTTAGCCAAAAAAAAAGAAGAAGAAGAAGTAGAGAGCCTGTTTTGAAAGCACGTTACATGGGGGTCGTGGACGACTCTGGGGAAGGGGGGAGCTAACTCCCCAAAAAGGGTATATTGGGATCTCTAAGCCAACAACTAGCTCCAAGCAAGGAATCTAGGATAAAAACTGAACTAACGCCATCCAAGCACATGGAGAATAGATCCCTCTGCTTGGCTAACTTTGTCCTGAATACTGTGTAAAGCAGATTGTGAAGAGGATAATGTGTGTGTTTCTTTCACCCGGAGAACTTTAGCGTATCTGACCTAACCCAGGCCCAGATTAAAGATCATAAGAACATAAGAATGGCCATACTGGGTCAGACCAAAGGTCCATCCAGCCCAGTATCCTGTCTACCAACAGCGACCAATGCCTGGTGTTCCAGAGGGAGTGAACCTAACAGGTAGTGATCTCTCTCCTGCCATCCATCTCCACCCTCTGACAAACAGAGGCTAGAAACACCATTCCTTACCCATCCTGGCTAATAGCTATTAATGGACTTAACCTCCATGAATGTATCTAGTTCTTTTTTAAACCCTGTTATAGTCCTAGCCTTCACAACCTCCTCAGGCAAGGAGTTCCACAAGTTGACTGTGCGCTGTGTGAAGAAGAACTTCCTTTTATTTGTTTTAAACCTGCTGTCCATTAATTTCATTTGGTAGCCCCTAGTTCTTATATTATGGGAACAAGTAAATAACTTTTCCTTATTCACTTTCTTCACACCACTCATGATTTTATAGATCTCTATCATATCCCCCCTTAGTCTCCTCTTTTCCAAGCTCAAAAGTCCTAGCCTTTTTAATCTCTCCTCATATGGGCCCCGTTCCAAACCCCTAATCATTTTAGTTGCCCTTCTCTGAACCTTTTCTAGTGCCAGTATATCTTTTTTGAGATGAGACCACATCTGTATGCAGTATTCGAGATGTGGGCGTACCATGGATTTATATAAGGGCAATAAGATATTCTCGGTCTTATTCTCTATCCCCTTTTTAATGATTCCTAACATCCTGTTTGCTTTTTTGACCGCCTCTGCACACTGTGTGGATGTCTTCAGAGAACTATCCACGATGACTCCAAGATCTCTTTCCTGATTAGTTGTAAATTAGCCCCCATCATATTGTATGTATAGTTGGGTTTTTTTTTCCAATGTGCATTCCGGTCAGCTGCGTTTAGTATGAGAGAACACTCAGAGCACTGCTTCCTTCAAGAGCCACAGGATAGTGACGACAGTGCATAACCCTCTGGGAATCTGGCTCCCTGTTAGCTGGCTCGTTCACGGCTACTGTGTCACCCACTATGGCCTGGTCTATGCTGGGGGGGAGGTGGGGGATCGATCTAAGATACGCAACTGAATCGCGTAGCTGAAGTCGACGTATCTTAGATTGACTTAGATTGACTTACTTCGCGTCCTCGCAGCGCGGGATCGACGGCCGCCGCTCCCCCGTCGACCCCGCTTCCGCCTCTCGCCCTGGTGGAGTTCCAGAGTCGACGGGGAGCGCGTTCGGGGATCGATGTATCGCATCTAGACGAGACACGATACATCGATCCCCGATAGATCGATCACTACCCGCCGATCCGGCGGGTAGTGTAGACATACCCTATGACTTTGCCTTCCTTTTCGGTGCTCTGAGCTGGGCTAGTGCAGCTACTGCAGTTTGTGAGTGAAGCAAAGATATAGATAAAGGAGTGCAACCAGCAAGGAGGACTCAATACACACGGGGACACTTGGAAAGGGATTGGCAGGGCAGAAGGTGGCTCTCCTCCACACAATCATTTTGATAGATTTATAGCCAAAAACTGCTGTCATCTACTTGGTCCTAAGTCAATGGAGCTCTTGCTAGCTGAGTAACTGGGAGCAGAATTTGGCCCTTATAGTTTACACCAAGGATCAGAGAAAGGCCAGCTTATCAACTGAGTTAAATCAGCATATCTCCACTGAGCTCCACAGAGCTACTCTGATTTACATCGGCTGAGGATCCGGTCCAATATATGCCCACACCTTTCTAGAACAGAAATCCCTCCAGCCAGACACTCGTCCAAGCCCATTCTCTTTGTGTCAAAAGATTTGGATTCAGTTTCTCACGGCCCCACTTCTCTGCAGCTCTGCACTGCACACAGGCATTGGCAAACCTGGCCATTTGGATTTAGTAGCACTTGTATCGCTGCGGTAACTGACTGGATAAGTATCAGAGGGGGAGCCGTGTTAGTCTGGATCTGTAAAAAGCGACAAAGAGTCCTGTGGCACCTGATAGACTAACAGACGTATTGGAGCATAAGCTTTTGTGGGCTAAAACCCACTTCATCGGACGCATGCAGTGGAAAATACAGTAGGGAGGTATATATACACAGAGAACATGAAAAAATGGGTGTTGCCGTACCAACTGTAACAAGAGTAATTAATTAAGGTGAGCTATTAGGTGAGCTATTATCAGCAGGAGGAAAAAAATTACAATTTCGGGTAACATTAATGGTGGAGAATGCAGGCAGCTTAGTGGAGGATTTGACCCAAGAGTAGGGGTCCCCTGGTGCCCCCCGGTGCTCTCTTGGGCTCGAGCCTGTGTAAAAAGTGGTAGGCTAGCAACCCACTGCAGGGAGAAGAGGTGCATCCTTCCTATGATTTCCTATACCCAGGTCTTTCATTCCACTCCTTTAACTGATTATAGGTAAGTGTATCATTTGTGTGCTGATGGTATAGAAGCACGTCATTTCTATGTAGCTATTATACACCTATACTTTTGTCTCGCTAGCTCCCCTATCATTCCCCCTTGTGTGCGGTCTGAAAAGTAACCAGTCACATCACTAATAAATACGGAGACATCCTCTCACCATGACGACATTCCCCCCGCCGCCCGATTCCAGACAAGTTTGCTCCAAAACACAAAGCACAACTACAACGGTTTTAAACAACCGGCACCTTTCTATCTACTTCACCATGGCCTAAGGATGGATACGAACGAATCCTTCCGAACGTTGGGCAGGGTGGGATAGAACTCTGGACCGGGGATCTAAATTTCCTGAACCATCCGTGTCTTTATCATGAGCCAAATCAAAGACCACGGAGCTGTACCTCCCTCAAATCTGTGACATTCAAAGTCCAAATCTGAATTTTGCAGCTCAGTTTCATTCTCAGAGCGTGGAGTTCACCAGCATAAAAGCTCATTGTACAAGAACGATCAAGGCCAATTCATATTCACCGTTTCTTTGCCACCCATGCCTGCGTAATAATAACTAAGTCTGTTTTGAGGTTTTTACTGATGTTTCGTGTAACAGAAAATTACTCTCCTTAAAAAAAAAAAAAGTTGCGGGAAACTTTATTTGTCGGACTTGAGAAATTTCATCCCCTTAGAATTCGTTTCTGTTCTTCAAACCCCCCTGCACAAATGTAATTATTTGTAAATTGTGGGGCTCACTTCATGACTAGCTGGCTGGGCTCCTGAAAAGGCATCAGTTGCCCATTGAATGTTGGAGAACAAGTAAGGGCACTCGTTCAAAACTTTGAGGGGAACAAACCACACACACACACACACACACACACGCACACACACACACACACACACAGAGTCAGGCTTCTTCTTCTTTTATTTTTTTTTTAATTCCTTCTTCTTTCCCTTTCAGCTTTTTGGAATCATTTGCCTCTGTGAGCTCTGGATTTGCTCCAGTATATTTGAGGTAGGAAACATGCGGAGGTTTGATCCTTTATTGACTCCATCAGGTTCAGGTTACGTGTTGGGGTATAAAATTATAAACAAATGGATGGCATTTACATTTCTGAAGCATTTCCAGTCCACCCCCCTCCTCCGCCTCACTTAAAGGTACATTGTCTTAAGTAGTGCCTGATGGAAAAAAGGAGCCAGGTGGCTTATCCAATAATCCTTTATGCCCTCCTTTTAAAAATGTTCTGCCTTTCCCCCCGGGTTCCTGGCGTGAGTCCAAACTGGTGTCTCACATGCAATGAGTTGGTCGGTCTCAGCTGAGCCCCTAGGGCATCAAACTTTTCCCCATATCCATAAGTTTAAGTAATTATAATTTAGAAGTCTCGGGATTGTGAGAGACTCAGGGCTGAGCAAACCATCCCTCCCCAGAGTGGAATATAGGCCCTCAAAGAGACGGGACAGGAATGGTTGCAGTAATCCTCCCTGCCATTTCCAGGAGCACTAAACACATGGGGCCAGACACTTAGCAAGCATAAGGCAGTGTAGCTCCATTGACTTCCATGGAGCTAGGCTGGTTTATGCCAGCTGGGGAACTGACCCGTGTGGTTATTCTCTCCTAGAAAAGCCAAGTTCGCTATTGGAAACCAAGAATAATTTGTTCTGTCATCATTTTTGTGAATGGAAAGTCCTGGCATGGACATTGTAAAGTCTCGCAGCTCTAAGCAAGGCTTGAGGGCCCAGATCCTCAATGAAATCAATGGGAGTTAGGTGCCTAAATATATTTGAGGATCTGGGCCCAGGGTCCCTGGAAAGAAGACAAAAGGGCACCAGTTCTTGCTACGTCATCTTTTGTCCCAACACATCTAAAGTAGACAATCCCGTCCAACCCTTAAAGTCCATGGCAAAGAGCACACACTTGGGTTCCGAGAATACCTGAGTGGCTAGAAGGAATTCTACAAAGCCAACAAGGCCTCGCAGGCGTCCCTACCGGTCAGAGTTTACCCACTATATCATGATTTATCCTTATTATTTAGAAGTACGACACTTGCAATAATAATGTTTAACCTTAACCGCGGTGCAGGTATATAATTAATACTTGTAGCCTTCTTGCCAAAGCGCTTTACAAAGTTAATGGATATACAAATTATCCGGAGACATTGCTACACCTGTGACTGAAAGGCGACCACCTCTGGGGTGAAATGCAACTGCCGTGCAACCACGAACAGTGCTCCTCAGGAGGAAGTGAAGCAAAAAGGATCTAATTGCAACCCCCCGACTCTTCCAAATAAAACCATGGGATGTCCATGAGCTGTCGGGATGTCTGTTTTGTGCCTTGTTCAAAATACAGCAACTCCAGCAAAGACCTGCTAAGACGATGGTGGCATGTTAGTCCAGTGCTGATTCAGAGGGAAGAATGCCAACAGTTGAATCACCAGCACCACCTCTAGTAGGACCTACATGTTCCTTAGAGATCCTCCATCCACAAGCTGATCAAGACCAGCGCTGAGCTGTTTTATTCTTAGTATTTATTCTTTGTATAATAGAGACCCCAACCAAGATTGGGGCCCCATTGTGCGAGGCACTGAACAGATACATAATAAGAGACCGTCCCTGATCCATAGAGCTTACTAACTAGACAAGACAGAGGTAAAGCAACTTGCCTATGGTCACCTAGCAGAGCCAGGATTAAATCTCCATCTCTCCATATTCCCACTCCAGTTCCCATTCCATTAGACCATCTGCCTTTAGAAAGCAGATGGGATCGTAGCTTAAGGTAGTATGAGCGCAGGCTAACGGAACTAGTGCAAAAAAAACCCCTCACTTGCTTTCTGATACTAATGTTCAGATTTAACGGGCAAAATCCACAGCTGGTGTAAATTAGCATGGCTGCCCTAACTCCATGAAGCTCTGCCAATTTACATCAGCTAATGATCTGGCCCTTAAGCCTTGGACTATATAAAAAGCCTCCTCGACAAGGGCCACAAAAGTGCAGCCATAAAACCTAGGAAATATCACCCCAATAGCCAAACGAATCCTCACTATGTCAACCTCATTCTGGGAGATTCTGGCAGACACACCTTCTTTAGTAGAGCTGCTGTGTATACCATGCCCGCTGGGACTGCTTGCATGCAAAAAGTTAAGCATATGCATAATTAATTGCAGGTTTGGGACGTGAGACGTTAAGGACCAAATTTTCAAGGAGGTCTCCACCCAAGCCTCTGAAGTTGCACGCCACAAATTAGGGAGACGCAGTTATAAATGACGACGTTTTCCAATGCCCACCCTGTCCTGCAACTCAGATGTGTACCTGTCATATTTGCATGCACAAAACTGAGTTTGGAGGGTACAAAAATGGGGCCCACGGTTGTAAAGGGGTTAAAAATAGCTAAATTCTTCTCTCTGATCCACATGAGGGATCTCTTGAGATATAGTCCACTTTCCCTGCAGTTGCAGAATCCCTTGCTGGTGTCACTACGCATTCTAGGTATCAGAATGAACAATATTCAACAGTGACATTATGCAGCCAGTTGAATAATTTCCCCAAGCATCAAAGTGCCAGTCCTAGAGGTATTCAAAAATAGGCTAGACAAAGCCTTTAGGGAGAGTGGATACCAAGGGATCTGGAGTTGATGATCTGAGATTCCCTTCTTATCTCTCTAGATTATGGCCCAGCTCCTCCAATGATATAAATCAACATAGATTTCCATAGCTACAGTGACAAGGGCCATATAAGCTGGTCATGTTACCTAGCCGGTCATGTTTCTTAGTGCCCTTTTAAGTGGGTTTCACACTGCGACAAAATGTGGCCCCACCGTGGAAGAAGCCAGTGAACCTTTTATTCACGACTTGCTCGCAAAGAACAGAACAACATTCGGAACAGACACAAGTGCTGACGGGAGCCTTGAAACAGTTCAGTGTTTGACTGTGATGTTGCCTGTAGCTCTTTACGGCACTTTTAAAGCATCAAAGCTCAGATTTGTTATATTGAACCTGGAAAGCTTCAAAAAGTTTGTGCAAATTAAACTTAAAAAAAATGAAGATACCAAAAGCTCTGAAGTGGTATTTTTTAAAGATGGGCATATGCACTGATTTCAGTTAATGAGAATAATACTCCCTTCCCTCCCCCACACATCACCCCCAACAGAGATTTTAATGCAGCAGAAGGGGGAGTGGCAAATAAGACATAAATTGTCTTGGTAAACAAGTAAATAGTGTCATTTAACTCTTCGCCTTATGGCTCTTTGCTGGAGTTCTGAATGAGTTTATGGCAGATCTCTGCCAGAGGACCCCCTCCCTGGAAACAGAGGTGAAACCTCAAAAGCCTTTGTCTCTTTAGTTAATTAATTGAGGTAATATTGAGTTGAGCTTTGCTTCTAAGTTCGAGGAACCCAGCTGGGGGCAGCAGCCTCTTGTTTGATGCCATGAATACAGTGGAATGAGCTCCAGGCCCTGCATTAAAATCCAGAATCATTTAAAACATTCCAGGGGGGAGAGGAAAAAAACAAAAAGCCAGCCCAATTTATGCAGCTTTGCAGCAGGTCGAGCTGCCCCCAAACAGCTACCGGGGGCTCCCCCTTTGCATTAGACATCAAGCCAATACCCCCGTCGCCGGAGCAACAGCCAGTCACATCCCACATGGCTTGGATTTTAAAGCTCGGATAAATAGGAGGCGGCTATTTAATTTTCAAAATATGGACCGTCCGCTGAACTAAGTGAAATCCCGACACCTGCTAAGGAGTCTCTTTGCAGAGCTGGGTTAATACCGCGCTCGGTTGCCACAAGGGAACACGTGGTGGTAACCTAAGGCCCCGATCCTGCAAACATGGTTTGTGGGCAGTTTTACCCCCATGAGGAGACGTTCCAGAGAAATGGATGGAAGGACTTGTGTGATAAAGTTACCATTAATACAGGCATTTGCAGGATTGGGCCTAAAATAGGCGTGATGTCCTGCCATCAGCAGTTCTATTTATTTTAGCTCTAATGCAAATCAAAGTCCATATCCTGAGGTCCTTATTCAGTCCTTCCTTGGACAATAGTTCCATTGACATCAGTGGGGGTTTTGCCCAAGTTTGAAGCCAAAAAAAACAAGAGAATAAGTAAGAGGTAGTGTGATCTAGTGCAAAGAGCCTGTCTGGTGACTCAGGAAATGTGGGATCTATTCCTGCTGCAGCTTTGCGACTGGCCTGCTGTGTGACCTCTAGCAAGTCACCTCACCACTCTGTGCCTCGGTTTCCCCTCCCATCCTTTGGTTGTCTTGTCTATTTAGCGTGTAAGCTCTTTGGGTCGGGGATTGTCTCTTACTGTGTATATGTGCAGTGCCTAGCACAACAGGGTTCCTATCTTGGTTGGAAGTGATAGGCCCTACCATAACACAATAAACAACTATATTTATCATTACCATCTGTAAGCCAGAATGAGACCCTTGTTCTTATCCATCCCTCATTCTGGGTCCTAGTCCCACATTTTAATATGGTTTTGTCTATTTGTTTTAAATCCAAAGAGGAACCAACAAGTTCCACAGTTCAGGATTTGGAGCATGCAGATTGCATGATCTTCCTGGATTTGAACCTACTCTCTCTCCTATATATTGAGTATTATCATCCTTCACTGAGTTAGGTCTAATTTAATTTGATACCTTCTCAAGGCAAGGATCCAGCTTTCTATTCGCCTGCCAATAGTACTGAATAAAAAAAAACAGTGATCATAAAGAGCTAGAAACACCTGCTGGTGTCAAGCTGTCAACAAGTGATAATCCTGCGAGTAGTTAAATAGGAAGTTTGGGATTCTGTAGATTGGCCTGGTTATCGGTTACTCACATGTGAATAAGGGAACTTGAGTATTTCTGTTGATATTTTTCAGATTTTGTTTTGTAATGCCTCGGGGAGTGACTTCAGGGACTGAAATTTTGCAAGATTGGTTCTTCTCATGGCACTTTTAGTTCCTTATCTTATTTTGGCCCTAGAAATGACTCCTTGAGGCAAGCAAGCCCGATAAAAAACCTACAGTCAAATGCCAAGATATTTGCAAATCTCCAAAGGAGAACCTGAGACGCCGATCCTGCAAACACTTATGCACAATGCTCAACTCTGTGCACGTTAGCAGTTAGAGTGAAGTCATTGTGTTCACATATGTAAAGTTAAGCACATATGTATGTGTTTGCAGGATCAGGGCCATAATATCTACTAGCCTGGATCAAAAACCGGCTTGCCTTACTCACACAAGCCATTCCTACTGACTTCAGGCAATCAGGACTGGGCGCGTGCGTAGGTTGGTTTGGAAGCAGCTGAGCTCATTTGAAGCAACAGAAGATTCTCATTGATAGGGTGTGCACCTGTGTGTGTTTAACCTGTTGCAAACTCAAAGATGGCTGTAGGGTGCAAATATTTGAGCTGCTGCCACTAGTAGCTTGGCTTCAGACCTGCTGAGCATCCACAAATCCCAGTGAAATCAACGGGAGCTAGAGGTGCTCAGCGCTTCTTCTTTTTTGGGGGGGAGATCAGACCACAAAGCTATCAAGAATTTATCTCCCTCAACTCCCAAAGAACCTCACTCTAAGCAGAGATTGACTATCACCGCAATTGCCAATTGGGCTTCCCGGGTGCATTTCAAACCTCAGCTGGAAGCATTTCTTTTCTCCTTTGTCTATATACCTTATACATTTCTCTTCTCTCCCTCTTTAGATAGCACCATTCATAGGAGGTTCTAGGAACAAGTCCCTCTACTTATGGGTAATGTTAAACTCTTGCACTATTCCCTCTGTAAAGCATTTGGGAATACAGCTTGTACAAAGGACACTACATAAAACAGAGGCCTGATCCTACAAGGTGCTGGAAGTGAGGCACTGAGCAATCTCAGCTCTGTATTAACTTCACTAGGAGAGGAAGGCACTCAGCACTTTCTAGGATCAGGCCCCAATCTTGAGTTGAACTAATTCAGGATCTTCATTCTACCTTATAAACGGGTTCCATGTCTATATAAAACATGAACTGAGAAGATATAAGAAGTTATGGGTCCTATTCTGATAGTCATTGGGGGCATATGAGCTGTTCTGGATACCACTGGCTTAGTTAATTTGAGCTGGCATCTTCTGTAACTGGGAAATTCTTCTGGTTTTTCACTCAGGAGTTCTTTTCTTCCCCATCACTGCTTTTTTATAGCCTTGATTTGCCCTTGTGATTTAGTCTCTGCTCAGGTCATCTCTCTAGGGGTACTTGTCCCTTTTGAAAGTTTTAAGTACAGGTTACAAGGGTCATAAGTCACAGAACCCCCTTGAGGGAAGTTTGACTTTAGTCAGTCATGAAATAGCAACTGTTCCATTGGTAGGAGAAGGGGGATGTGTGAATTTTTTTTCTTTATTATTATCAGCGGTTGACCTTCCAACCTGGCACTCAGAGCTGTCTCTCGTTAGGATTGTGTAAACAGGCGTATGGCCTAGCAATCACCACAGTGTAACTGTAGCCATCCATCATGTGAATTATCACTCTGAAACCTGCTCTCCTTCACACTCACTCAGGCAGCTACTGGCTGAGATGCACCCACTGAACCAGACTCTCCTCTCATTCACATCATTGCAAATTGGGGGAGTGACTCCAGATGCACACTAGTGGGACTGAGAGCAAAATCTAGCCTACCATCCACATCTGCAATTTGGGGTTTGGAGGGAGAAGAGCGAGAGAATGAGACACCTCAAACTGACAAAGAAAACTTGGAAGAACGTAAAAATAACCAGGGCTGTGCACTCAGGCTAGGAATCTAGATCAAGCCAAATATGGTGGCATTCTGGAGAACTGAAATATCTGTCTCTCTGTTGACATTTTTCACGGGCTATTTGTTATGTTTCAAGAAGTTATTGGGAGTTAAGGCCCAGATCTTCAAAAGGTATCTAAGCGCCTAACTTCCATTGTTTTAAATACCTTTGAGGCTCTGGGCCTCAGGTAATACGAGATCTGCTTTCTCATAGGAACTGAGATACCCCAGGATCATAGACACTGAAACGCCATAAAATGTAAATACAAATTAACACGCGAGACCCCCTGCACGCACTTTTAAAAATTAACCTTAGCTAGACCAGCAGGGGAGAGGGGCGAATGTGTCTGTGGTGGAGGGAGAAGAGGGGTGGTTGTGGGGAAAAAGGCAAAAACGCAAACACACAGGTCAAGCTGATTTAAAAAGAAGAAACCAAGTTATGACCTGTGCAAGAAGTGACAACACTAATATGAATATTTTATTAAAAACCTGTTCCTCCCCTCCTCTGAGTTTGCCAGTTCATTCTGGCTACTCTCTGAGCCCTGTTCTCAGTGTAAATCAGGAATAACCGGTGACGTTAATGACAACCAGTGAAGGCAGTGAAGTGCCAGTGAAGGCAGAAAAAGTGGATCCTGGGTAAAATCCTGGCCCCAATAAGACACCATGGCATTGACTTCCCTGGGGTCAGGATCTCATCCTCTATCCCTATCTTGCTTCATTCTGGATGGAGCATATTGTTGTTACTGAACAGTTACAATAAGGCGGGAGGCAGAAAAATGTGCTCGGATCCAGCTTATGAGTACGGCTTATGGCCCAGCTCCCTGGTTTCAAAGCCCCTCTACTCATCCTCCCTGATTCTGATTTAATATTTTTCTTTCTGCCTCTTTCCCTTTTGTTTATTTCATCTCACATCCTTCTCTGATGGGGATCCATTAAAACTCCCCACCCCAGTTCCCCTCCTCCTTTCCCCCAAATAGCCAATGGACAGAATCTTGCCCAGCAGGGGAAGAGGATGGACAAAAACCACGGTCTTTTTAGAGTCATCTGCTCGCCCATTGTCCTGCCCCTCGCTGGACCTTGGACTGCCAACATCTCGCCAAAGAAAATGCAAACAATTCCTCAAAGCCCACTCGTTACATTTCTCGGCAGAAACTTAAGTGGCCACGAGTGACTCCTTGAAAGGAGCATGTTCTAAAGTGGTGATTTTAACAAACCCCCTAGTTTGTGCTGGCCTGAGCCTCCTGACTAGGTAGAGGTCTGGGGCTCTGAGCTGCAGCATATGGTGCAAAGAAGCATTGGTAGAGTGGGGGGTGGGGACACACACAATCCCAAGGAGCTATTTATTCCTCCCCCTGCAGATGTACATTAATGCAGGAGAAGTCGGGGGAACAGCTCTTTGGGTTGGAAAAAGAGAAACAGCACTCCGTCCTTTTAACATGCTGTTGTCTGGCTTGATCTTGTCACTCCAAAGGAGCCCATTGAGAAGTATTCATGCATCTGCCTTAAAGGGACAATGGGAGCCTAGTTTATAAACTGGCTGTCCAGTTGCTTGCAGCCTTTAGTCCTTTTGTTTTCGCTTCTCTTAATAAACTTTTTTGGGGAGTTCATCAATACGCTTGAATAGCTGCTGGTCTCATTCTCAGAGAGGGGGGATAACAGAAGGGCTCGGGTTGTTTTTTTAAAGGGTGGGTGGATGGGAGGGGGGGGTTTCTAAGAAGGGAACCAAGCCTTGAAAAGCATCAGAAACCCCTTATTTAAAAAAAAAACACACCAAATCAACCCAAAACAAAACTCCCATTCAGAGAGACACTGGGGGGAGGGGGGGGGGAGTATTCAACATTTATTGGGTCTCTCTCCAAGGTCGTTTTTATCCAGCAAACTAATTTTAAAGCTCTTAAAATATTTTAGGTAGTGGGATTGGGAAAGAATTTCTGAGGCCAGGCTCATTGACGGAGGATTTAGGGTTATCTGCCCCCGTCCCCGCCTTTCTTCAAGCGATTGCAACAAAACACACACACACACACAACACACACAAATGTCTAGCAATATCGCCCCACGAAATGCATTTCCTCAGCTCCCTTTCGCTCGGGTTTTCCCCCCCTTACTCAGACACACAAATACGACTCTCCCCTTTGGTTAGCCTTGTATCTCTGTCCAGCCTGGAGCTCGCCAGACGCGAGACACATCCACGCAACGAGACACAATTAAAGATCAGACTCGGAGCGCCGCGGACCCAGGCGAGTTCCCAGGCGAGTCGTTTCATTGCATCTCTGGCAATCGGAGCTGTTTTTCTTTCTTGCAATGGGCAAACCCCAAACCGTGTGTCGTCCCCCCCCCAAATAACTCACTTTAAGCAAGCAGCTAAATATTTCCCCCTGCCGAAAAGAGCAGAAACCCGCGCTACTCTGGGCTGTTTCTCTATCCCCTCCCGAGCTCCGTTTCCAGAGGCACTCCCCAGTGGCCCCAGTTCAGGGGTTTAAAGCCCTAATGAGTGTTGACAAGTTTAATGAGTTTGTTTTAAAGAGGAAAAAACTGGTCAAGTCGAGATTTCCGAGTCAAATCCATTAGGGGATCCCATCCCAGCCCTGGCTGACAGCTCCGCGGCCCTCACACTTCATGGAGCGTTTGATCAGCCCAGGTTTGCCCGACTGTTCACTTGGGCGAGGCAAAGCCGCGTTTGGGCTGGCCTAGAAGGACCCCCCCGCCCCCACCCCGCCTTCCAGACCTGATCCCTGCCCGGGCGAACAAACCTGGGGTGCAAACCGCGATTCATAAATAATCACAACAATCCGGCGGGCTGTAGTGTGTATATTGATTGCCCCATGGAGGGGGGGGGGGGGGCCTGGTTATCAGTGGTAAGTGCTGGACCTGAGCTGTGGGGCTGGCGTGTGGGGTTTGGAGGTCAGAGGGGATTGTCGGTGGGCAAGGGAAAGTTCCTGGTTCAGGCCGGACCCCGAGTGCTTTGAAAAGGGGGGGGGGGATAAGGAAAGACAAGTACCTCCCCCTCCTCCTCTCCGCGGCCGGAGCAGAGCCCCAGTTCTCTGCGGGGCCCGATCCTGGAAGGCCGAGTGAATGGCAGGGCCCGACCCGGCTCCCGGCTGGAGTTTGGCCGCTGACTTACAAGGAGGAGCCGCCGCCGCCGCCGCCTCGGGCCCCCCTGGCGCTGCTGCTAGTCGGGAGAGCAGCGGGCGCCAACTTGCCCCAGCGCCGGTGCCAAAAACTCCCCGGGATCGGGCCCCTGCTGCAAAGAAAATCTCTTCTCCTATGGACCGCGCGGTTAACGGGGGGAGGATTGGGGCGGTATAACGTTTGCATGTAGGAACAGGGGCGGGGGCTGTTGGAAAGTGGCAAATGGGGCGAGGGAGGGAAGCGGATTGCCAGATCTCCCCTGTCCCCCACTCCCAGACGGGTTTGATGTGGGTCCGCGGCCTGCGATCCTCCTCTCCCCCCATTCCTAACACTGGGAACGATTCGTCCTTTGCTCGCTGGTTAGCAAACTGCTCCCCGGGCGCAGGAGTTTGGGGCCAATGTCCCCCGAGGCGCAGGAGGGGCAGCGAGTCACGGAATACGTGTGCAGGTCTCTGGGGAATTTCATTCAGTGCCCTGGTGTTTTTCTCTTTTCTTCCCCCCCCCCTATAAGTAAACAGCGCTCTGAAGCCGAGGCTGAAGGTCATGTTAAGTCATGCAGTCTGACTTCGTGAACTTTGAGCCGGGCTGATTAGAAAGAGGGGTCTCCTTTTTCAATTTCTCCACTTCCTAGCTCTCGCTATTGTTCCAATTCCAAACAGCTGCTGGTGCTAATCTTTCGCTGATTTGCAATCAGGGAGGAAGAAATACGCACCCCCCCCCTGGTGCTCTAATATTAGCCCTCCCCGCGGAGTAAAGAACCCACTGGGAGCCGAGGATAGGGGGGAACCAAACAAAACCAACTTATTAAACGCAGTTTGATTCTGAGCCGTTCAGGTACCTCTCAGTCCGAAGTCCTGGCAGGCAGAAAGCCAGGGAAATTAGACTCACAGGTACCCACAGCACTTAAAGGCAGACCTGATTTTAAAAAGGTTAAACTCCCCCGACCTACTGGAAGTCTGGCCAGACTGGGGGCGGGGGGCTGGGGGTGGAAGAGAATGCGAGCTGTGTGCAAACTGGAATTAAAGCCGATTTAATAGTCAAACCAAAACAAAGTTGAAAAGAAACCTGGAGAGAGAGAGAGAGGCCAACGGATGGAAACTTGAGTTTGGACGGGGTTGGGGTTTTTTTTTAACGGGACTTTCTGGAAAGGTGAAAGCGATTCAAGGAATCAATGAAATTGAAAAACGCAGCGTTCCCTGTTTAAAACAAATATATTGAAACAGCCGCATATATACACACGGATTTGCACCTACACATACACACGCGTGGGTGTGCACACAAAGTCACACCATTCAGTCATACCAAGGTTGGTTGTTTGTTTCAAATCAGGGAAGAACTGATTTATCAGTTAATGGTTTTCTTGAAGGGTGTGTGTGTGTATACACAGACACACAGCCTTCGAGTATGATCAAAAGCAACTAGTGATCTTAGCTGTCTTAAAGCAGTGGCTCTCAACCCTTCCTGACTACTGTACCCCTTTCAGGAGTCTGAGTTGTCTTGTGTACCCCCCCAAGTTTCACCTCACTTAAAAAACTACTTGCTGACAAAATCAGACATCAAAACACAAACGTGTCCAGCCACCTAATGACTGAAAAAATAGATGACTTTCTCAGTTGGACTGTATCATTCTAAAACCAGTCGGAATAACATTGTACTTACATTTCAATGTACGCGTAGCATCTAGAGCAGTATAAACAAGCCATTGTCAGTATGAAATTTTGAGGTTTGCACTGTAGCCTGTTGTAAAACTAGGCAAATCTCTACCTGAGTTGAGGTACCCCCCCTTGGAAGACCTCTGGGTACTCTGGGTTGAGAACCACTGTCTTAAGGGGACCTCCTTTTAGGGGGCGCAGTGCACTTTTTAGGGATTTTTTTAAAAAGTGTCCTCAATGGGACTCCCCAAAATCATGAGCCACTTTTGAAAATCTTGCCTGGATCTGTTTGCGAACAATGATCTAAACAGTAGCTAGCCTCTCTGGGCTTTATCAATGCGCTGCCTTAGCTCCGAAGGAGGGGGGGGGGAACAGCCCCATTGGGCCTGGATTTTCATTTAAAAATTCGATCTAGCCTGCAGCCTTGTTACCAGCAAAGCGGGGCCTTTCTTGGTTTACTTAGGTGTTAATCCCTGAACAATCAAGTTGTCTGACCACAGGGCCCTGTCTCTATTCTTGTTTACATCTAATTATGGCTCCGAAATGCGGCTTCCCCTGCACTTCCCTCCCAACACATTTTCATTCCACCCAATCTGCGCAGGTAGGGCCGCTCCCCCTCCCTCCTCTGCCAAGTTCTCCGAAGGAAGCAATTGAAGATAATTAAAGCAGCTCAGGTCACCTTCGCTATGTCCAGGTGGCTAGGAGCTGGAAGGGAAGTTGCGGGGGGCTGCGCGCCCCACTAAGTAGGGATCAAAGCCCAACATCCGCCTCCTTCCAGCGTTTGACCCGCTCCCCTTCCAAAACCCAAACGGGAGGCAAAGTCTGGGCGCGGACTCATGACTGCGGCGACCTTTTGGCAGGACCAGGCGCCTTATTTGGGGGGATGGGGCGGGAGACGCCCCTATTGGCTGCGTGTAACTTGGCCCAAGATCAGTCCCAGGAGTAAAGGGCAAAGTGGAGCAGCTCCCAGCCCCAGAGAGAGTCACTTAATTCAATTAAGCCTCAGAACTCCAGGAAACCAGCCGAGGTCCACGCAACCAAGTCAGTCGTCAGTGCTAACAAAGGCACCTCTATTTGCAAGGGGGTGACAAAAAGCCCAGCTATATATAGACCGCGCGCCATCCCTACACCCCCAGCCTCCTTCGGGGTTAACAATTCAGACACGGATGCGAGCTCTGGGACCGCAGCTTGGCGGAGATAGTGTCTCTGCCCAGGGGCAATTCTTTTCTAAATCAATTTTCAAAACAATCAGGTTAGGGGCTTTTAATTAAGCTTTAAACCGGTGGTTAAAAATAGCCGTTTGCTTCTCTGGGATCCTTGCTAGGCGCCCGGATCAAAATGAAGCAGAATGGGGGGGGGGGGCGATTACCCGCCAGGGTTCAGGGAAATATATTTTCCTATATGGATTCACAACGTTATTTTCTTGCATGCGCAACTGCTACTTTCCCCACGCGCAGGGTTGCGCTGGCCCTTGGCATTCCAGACCCAGAATAGTTTCCAGGCCGCTTTCAAGGGCTGCGGTGGAAAGAAGTTGAAGATGGAGAAAGCCTGGTTACATCCTCTAGTCTAGTCAGGAGGCCGGTCAATGCCGGATTGGCCCCTGGGGCCCCTTTCCCGTGTCGTTGTTGTTATTTGTAGCCTGATAGCACGCAGATGGTGTGCTAGGCGCTGCACATCAGTGAGACTTGGTTCCCGCCCCCAGGTTAACTAAGAACACAACAGGTGCCGAGTCAATTTCTGTAGATGAGGGACAGGAAATCCTTATTCTAAGGATGGTGAGGGCTCTGTGCTTGCAGAGAGGAAAAAATATGAAACGCCTTTGGCCAAACTTGAACCTGATACATGGAGCTTGAAAGAGGCGCCTAAAGACCAGGGTGATGGACGTTCTACAAATGCCCAGACAGAGGCATCTCAGAGCGTCTAAAAGACTTCAACCCCCTCCCTCTTTGGATGGTTGGAACCCATCCGCCCCCAAAGAAATTAAACAGGAAAAAATACCCTGAAATCCAGATTAGGTTGAAGGTGCCCTCCATCGCCTCCTTACCCCCACCCTTGGTTTCTGGGTCTAGAGAGGTAATCCCTAGCCTATGCAGGTCTTTTATAGTATACCACAGCTGGGACAACTAGACACAACAGGGTGAGGGAAGGGTGACCCAGGGACCCTTCTTTCCATGTCCACGTTGTTGTCGTTTTACAGCACCTCCCCCGCGTTATTTTGAGGTCTCTCTCCCCGGTTTGAAACGCCTCTCCTGACAGCAGAAGGGAAGCTTGCTGTGAAAGAATAAACTGCAACAGTTCCTTCACACACAAGAATCTGTCAGAGTGCAGATGCTTTAATTGAGGTCCTTGTGCCAAAGGGAGGTCTTAAAGGGACCACTGTGTTGGGTTGATTAAAGAGTAATTAGGGGCAGTGGGGCTCCTTCATGGCTGCTTTGGACTAGCCCTCCCCAGCAGATTTCTCCCTAGGTGACCCAGATACATTACAGATATGGTTGAAATAACTTTTGTCCCGTATGGGCTGGGATAGAAACCCCATGAGCTCATACTGCAAATCCCTACACAGTAGCAGCTAATTAGGCACTCCTGCAAAACACAGCAAAGGTAAAAAGACATGGCACAGAGACAGAGCCCTTTCCCACTTATAGCTACTGGACCTGTAAGGGCATTAGTTGATTTTTAGTTAGTGTTGGTCCTGCTTTGAGCAGGGGGTGGGACAAGATGACCGCATGGGGTCCCTTCCAACCCTGATATTCTATGATTCTGGGATAGGGTAGGGTTAGTTCATCGCATATTTCCAACTGTCCCTTGTTTCCAACCCCGGAGCAAAAGGTAAAAGAGATTCCTGGCAACTTTCACCCAACTAAGGCACTCAACCTACACCCTAACCTTATCAAACCAGGGGTAAATTCAGATTCACTCCAGCGGAGTGCCTCCTGATTTACTCTGGTGTAACTGAAGTCAGAACCAGCCCTTCCTTCTCTGTGTCTGTGCTGATGGAGCATGGGAAATTCCACCCCTGCAGCCCACCTGATTTTGGATGTCCAATGAGACACCCCAAAGAGCCCGGATTTTCACCGGGAGGATGATCAGCAATCAGCTTGCTTTGACGTGTCTCAAGTTGGGTACCCGAAAATCGCCAGCCACTTTTGAACATTTCGGCCAAAAGAGGATATTCTGGCAGGAGCCGACACTGATATTTCTTCCGAGCTGAGCGCGACTAGGTCTGGTCCTTCCTCCTCCCCGTTACTCCCTTGTCGGTTTCATGAAAAGGGTGAGCAAGACTGGGGGTCGCACTTCTATTTGCGATAGGGCTGCGGATCCCTTTGAAACAGACTAACCCACATAGAGATCAGTTGGATTCTGAACCAAAAACTGAGAGGGGGAGATGCCGCAAGCCAATTTTCTAAGCAAATGAGATCAGGACTTTCCAGGATAGGCTGGAGGGAAAAGAAAATTTGGGCATACATTTATTTTTGCTTTCCACCTCTCCATTTACCCCCTTCTCTGTTTCAAGCACATTCTGCTACTTTCCTTGGCTTCTGCACTAGGTTGTCGCCCCCCGCTTCAAACCGCTTCCCTCCCCCTTTAGATCTCAGCGTGTTTGCTCTTGACTTCATCCACTAAGTCAATAGTTTGAAGATGCCCTCATCCTCAGAGCCCAGAGCCCCCTTGTCCCCTCCCTGTTTTCTTCTGAGGATAATGGTGCCCTTTTGTTGTGTAATCAGGCTCCTGAGGGGTGGGGAGACAGATATAGATTCTTGGCATTTGTCGGTGAAAATGAAAGCTGGATTAAGCAGAGACGGCTGCACACTCCATGGTAAAGGACAACAACTATTCCCCCATTGAAAGTCCCATTCTGGTTTGGTTACTTTATCTTTAAAGTTGTTTGTATTTCTAAAGTGGCTATTGATGCACTCAGAAAGTGTAGCAAGCTGTAAAGGCTCACTTCAAATGAAAGGAGGTTAAGGGGAGAAAAGAGAGTGAGAAAAAATACCATAATAGAAGGAGAGGGGAATAGATTTTTTTTTTAAAAAAGATCAAATTCAGCCTTGTATAAAGTTTTAAAAACGAAGGAAAGCAAGTCATGAAGTCACACAGCAGCACGAAAAAGACATGCGGCTCCTGATTAAAGGGGGTTTTGTTTTTTTTAAAGCAGCAAGGATAGTTACCCTTTCCTTCCTTCCCTGGCCATTGGAACCCCTCCTTCAAAAAATACATTTTAAATATTTGCCCTGCTGAAGTATTAGTCTGTCGATCTGTTTTGACTGGGGGGGATTTCTCTCTACCCGGGAAACTTGACTCAGATCTGTGTTCTTCCATGAAGCGATTTTCTTCTTTACAATTGATACTGATCGTGAAAACTTTCCCTTGACACAGATTTGGTGACTTTCTGTTGCCAAGCCTGAATGGGGAAGATTGTTTATCTCCCTACGATTAATCTGTAAGCACTTTCCCTTCAGTAGAAAGGAGATTCTAACAATATATGTTTCTCCCCAAAACATCACTTGAATGCATCAGTTTCGGGCTAATTGGTTCTTCAGATTCGTTTTAATCCTGGACATTCTCACCCATTTCTCCGAGGCAGTGACTGATTATTTTTTTCCTCTTTCCAATAAAGAGAAGATATAAAGAGAAATTTTTAAAAAAAGTTTTCTGCTCTCTTTGCTGGAGTTTGAGGGAAATAAATGACTGCTTACCCGCTGCGAGGATATTCAGCAGAACGCAAACGAGAGGGTTTGTGGTTGGAATGAGATTAAGGGGGAAACTCCAGGAAAAAGCAACAAAGTACAAACCAAATATTCGCACACACACCCCCAACTCCCAGCCCCCGCAGAATCCCAAATAGCGAAATTGGCTGCTTTTTAGCTTCAAACAATAATCATGTCTCGGGCTGGGGCGTGGATTTGAAAGCGTTTAAGTTTCTGCACAGAAATCGTGAATCCAAAACCCCCAACATTTCACTCAATCTATTTTTAGCCACCAAACGTCTATTAATTGGCAGCTTCGACTATCTACTATTGTGTCTAATCCTGACCCATTCGAGAATCTACTGCCGGGCTCGATGATTTACAATCTCGAAAGGTCGTGTGGTATTCTTTCCACCCCTAAATTCCTCCCATGTCCATGTTGCTCTTTCCTGACAATCAAATGGGTTGGAAAGAATTGCTTGGGGTTTAAACAGGAGTATCTTTTGAAATCGAACCGCCCTTTGTACATTTCACACGCTTTTAAAAAGCCCTTGGTCAATAAAAATAATTCCTCCTCTCCACAATTGTGTTGATCTTGCATGAAAAGTGACTCACTAAGAGTTTGGCTGCGTGGATGCCTCTTTATTCCCTGCAAACAAGTGGGGAATTTTCTTTCAAAAAGTTTGCTTAAAATAAAATTACATTTACCCCCCCAAAAATCGACATTTCAAAATCAACGTGAGTAGCTTCCTTTCTAGGTCTATTTTAGGACAGTCTAAAATCCCCCAGCATCCCCCCCAACACACACACACTTGCTAGAAAGTTGCTGAAAACCAGCCTAAATAATCTTGTTGAATCAACTTGTCTTCCTCTCCTTTAATTCCCAATATGTATGCAAATCAATTCGTCTCCATAATAGAAGCCAACAACATTACTGCAACCATCTTCTGACTTTTTTTCGCCCACTCCAGATTTGGACTAAAATGTAAATTGCAATAGGTCAGGGGGGAGATTTTCCCCTCTAGTTCTTTTGCCAGCTGTTCACTGGAGAATAGCAAAGTAAAATCATCATAAAAAACCCGAAAGTTTTTGAGTGGAGCATTTTCAGGGGAAGGTACCAGGGGACTGAAACAAACGCCTGATTAAAAGGCGTTCTGGCAACACACAATTTAGGAAGAAGTCTGGGAGCGGAATTTATTAGCATGATTAAACATTGGCCCTCATTTCCCATTTCCACCACTTAGTCATGATGACAATTAGAAAAGGGGAGCTGGGGAGAGGGAGGGGGAATCAAATCTGTTAGAAACCCACCACCACTCCAAATGTGATGATCTGCGGAAGAGAACCTCCCTCACTGATGCTGGAAAGAAATAAAACCAGCTACACAGGCTGGCCTTTTCTGCTTTATGGTTTCAGAAATCCCCAGCACCCACAACTCCAAAGTAGTTCAGCCCCTAGGGGGAAATCAGCAGGAGAACCAATTCCAAACACCGAGGAGTTTCATAACTAGTTTTCTCCTCCCCTCCCCCATCTCTGTCTTTTTAAAGAAGCGCCCAGGTCACTTTGATCTGCGATCTTTAGGGTCTTTAGACAAAGAAGCCAGTGAAGGCTAAAAGACTCCTAAAGTGTCCTCCTCCCCCAGCTTCTGTACCTAAACCGCGAAAGGACCCTTGCTATGCCCTCAGTTATTATACTCCAGGGTCAGGCAAAGTGCTTCCTTCCAATTTTAGAAACAGCAACAAAACACAGAAGTGAGTGAAAATCTAGAAGCGTTTCCTCTCGCGTTCAGAGAGCCTAGGGGCAGAGGGACAGCGGGTTTAAAGAGGAGTCTGTGTATAAAGGCAGTTTGCTCTTCCCTTCCTATGCGTGGCTCCCACAACCGCCCCAGCACCTCGCTGGCTTCTTTGGGGCTCCCATTTCCATTTTCCTGGCCGCGTCTATGCACGGGGTGGTTGATAAGGCAACTCCGATTTTGCATGATTCAAAGGCCTGGGTAAGGTTGGGCTTCGAATTGGAACATTTGGGAACTTAATCTGAACTGGGGAGATGACTTGTTCATGGGAGATTGGCTTTTAAGTAACCCCATTTCTTTAATAATAATAATAATAAAAAAGGGTAGTTTGCTTTTTACATCAAGCAAACTACATCACCGCAGCAGGTGTAGGTGAAGGAGGAGCGCGGAGATACTGCCACCAAAAAGTGAGCTTTCTGTGATTTCTGGGTTAAGAAGAGCGGGGGACTCTATTTAAAATGGGTCTCTTGTCCCATCTCCCAGGGAAGGAAAAATAACAACGAGTAATAGGAGAGACTTGATAGATTGGGAGAATTTTTTTTTTTTAAAAAGCACTTTCTCTTTTTAAGCACGAAAAAATGTCACAGAAGCCAGGAATTGTAATTACACCCAGATATAATGAATGAGCAAAAGATGCTTCCCTTCTCATCTCCCCCCTCCCCCAAAAAAAGAACAAACAAACAAACCAACCACAAGCTCCTCTGGCTTCTTGGACCAACCCTGCAGAGGCTAGAAACCGAAATGGCCATTTTCAACAATTCATCACAGGACCCAGAGCCATCCAAGCAAGTAATATGTAGCCTCAGATCTGGTATGTCCCACAAGACAGATCGCCTGCTAATTAATAGACAGCGATTCCTGCAAGCGGGCCGAGCCGTCTGTAATATGATGAACTTTCTTTGTATCGGTGTCACCACAAATGTTTCTGATAAGGGAAAGCAGCCAAGGATCAAAGACTATAAGCTTCTCAATTTCCTCAACCTGCTTCTCCTTTTCCTCACCTACTTTTTCTTTCACACTCTCCCCAACGAGTTGCAACTGCCTCCTCCCCCCCGTGACAACTCGGGTCTTCTCAGATGCAGAGGGTCTTTCCCAGCTCTTCACAAAATAATAATTGCACTTTCATATCCCTTCTTCAAGGGGTTTCCTTCTAGGTCCCCTCCCCCCACCCTATGCTTGCCCCTCCCCCACTCAGGAAGACAAATGTCTTTATAAACTGTCATTAGCCGGCACCTGATTTCTTTTTTTTTTTTTTGGGGGGGGGGGGAGATCATAGAAAGTGCAGCATAAAAGTGACCCCTCCAAAGGCAGATTCATCGAAACATCCTTTGCAACCAGCGACCTCGAAAGACAAGCGGGAGGCGAGGCAGGCAGGCACAGGTTGATTGTTTGCAGCCACCAAACGGTGACAATTATGATTCGTAATAAAAATAAAGACAAAACCTCGCTGCTTCTGCAACCCACTGCGTGACATACCGGATCTCCCCCCCGTGTACTGATCAGCCCCGGAGCGTCTAGCTAAGACACCTGTCCTCCCCTCACTCTTTGCTAGTTAGTTTCCTCTGGCCAGGTGGGATATTTTATCAAGCGCGCCCAGAAAATCCCAAGCATCTGGGACACCCAGACTTGAAGATCTCTTCCCTGATGCACCCAAGCCTTGCAGTTGAACTTTCAGGGAAAGGCCTGGAGCGTCAGTTTGGGTTGGGATTCAGGGTCACAATCTCTCTCTTCTTTGTAATGGTCGCCCCTCCCTCCCTCCCAGAGCGGGGAGGGCAGCTAGAATGAAGACTAAAGTCTCCTAGTCAATATCACTCCTAGTCAATATCACACACTATTAGGAAGCACTGATAGCCCTGACCCCACCCCCGCCAAATCCAATCCAGAGCCTAGATCATAGCGCAGTTCAGATTAAAATGACAAAGCAAAACCCATTGGGGGCATATGTAGCGACTGATTGAAATTTCTTTTTCTTTCTTTCTTTAAGCAAGGGAGAATAGCCCGTCTATAATATCTCAAAAGTTCAGGTCTCAAGAGGGTCCCTTATTTGCTTATTTCATGTGTAACAAAGGTAATTTTCAGCAACACCCTCCCCCCCTTACCCTAATGCTCAAGTAAGTACTGTACAGCTTTAAGGGTAGTGATATATGTGCTTTAAAATCCTGCCATGTAAATTCCACTGAAAAATTTGGAAAGCTGGGGGGGGGGGGTGAGGGGAAAGGGGAGGTTAATCCGGGTTTAATGCTATGATGCAGTCACAGGACCAGGGCTAGGCTGATTGTGTTATCTCTTCCCAACATTTGGGTCTCCCATATTTCACCCAGCCAAATAGCTGCGAGGAAAAAAGTGCGTATGGAGGCACTCCTGACGCCTCAGGAAAATATGTTATTAATATCTAAATAACTTCCCAATACTGTCTCTAAATCTCCCCTGCATCACTCCAGATGATGAATTCGTTTGAAGTATTCTCCCGTCTCATCTTTTCTCTCCCTCTCTCTTTTTTTTATACCCAGGCTTATTTCAAACTGGTAAATATCTAAATTCCTTTAACCACACTGCAGACATCTCCACTCTCTTATTTACCATTCTCGTTTAGATAGATCCCTATAGAGCTCTCTCATAAACCCCGTCACAGCCCTCAACTCTTTCTGGAAACGTATTTTGGGTCCAGGGGCTTGCTAACAATGCACACACACAGTTCTAGGTCAGATGTATGTGCCTTCGATTCTTCCTGTCCTATAATTGAATGTATCCACCCACCCACCCATACAAACAAAAATCCGTGGGTTATAAATACCGATTCCTTCTATTGTCTTTCCTTTCCCTGGTTTATCATTGAACCTAACCCCATCCCCACCCCAAATCATGGATCAGAACTACCTGCTTCATATTTTTCCTGGTCTATAATGAAATCCATGCTTCCCCCTCTCCTCCAAAATGCTGGATTATAATCATCTTCCTTATATTATTCCTCTTCCTGCTGTAGAAGTGAGTCCCCCCCCCCCTTCCCTCTCCGGCATCCTTGTCTTAAGTTTGTTTTTTTAAAAGTGTCTTGTATTAGATTATACTCGTGTATTCCCCCTCCAACCTTATCTCGCCGCCTCTCTTCTCTCCTTCCCGTCACACTCGATTTAGGAAGGAGTTTATCTTGCAAACATTTGCCTACTTTGTTTATGTAGACCAGGTTCTGCAGCTACTTGTTCCCCAAAGCCACTGTTTGCCTTTGTAATTGTTATCGGTGTTTATTGTTGTACTTCATTTGTCTCAGCCTTTTTTTGTGACATGTAAGCTCTGTGTGTGCTCACACATAGTCTCCCCCCTCCTTCGCTCCCTGGGTTTTTTTTCCCCCTCTCTCTCTCTCCTCCTGAAATATGCACAGAATAACTGAGCCTAAAGCCAATGAATTGCCTGACACCATCCTATCTCTCTCCTGCCCCCCATTATTAGAGCTGATCTCACTGCGAATACTCACAAATCCCGCCTGGTCTCTGTTTGATTAGATTGCCAACCTTAGGTAATCCCTTGATTTGATGAAGTGTCTGTTCCCTTTCCCTTCTAAACACACATTTACAGAGAAGGCGCTTGTTGGTTTTAAATCAAGGCAGATTGCTGGCTGATAAACCGCCTGAGACCCCTCCCCTCCCCAACTCCGACCCGGGGAAACAATCCCGCTTTCCAGGTGTGCCAGCAAAAAAATGTTGCCGAGAAAGAGGGTGGGGGCGAGGGGGAAGGAGTCCCCTCTTTCTCCTCATTCATTCACTCCCCCGGAGCCTAATTAAATTTGGCAGGTCCTTGTACACACAATCAAAACAGCTTCCTTATTAGCAGCGATTGCTGCTGCGAAATTAAATTGTTACCACCTTGAGCTGGAAGTGTCTAAATACCCACACCTTTTCTCCACCCCCCCACCCCGTCCCTTACTCCCGTTCACACCTGTACATGGTTCCTTCCCGTTTTCTGCCATTCTTCTTTTCACAACCCTCCCCCCCCTTCCCACACCTCACCGAAGCAATACTGATACGGGAACCCAGATAGTTGTGTCGGGATCTTTTGCCATAGCAAAATGTTGGTATTGATCCATTTGTGCAACCCTGTGCCACACACAGACACTTGGAAGAAATCGACCAGGTTACAGGATGGGGAAATAGGCAAACACCCAGGATCTCTCGCGGTGTGTGAACACATACGCACAGAGAAATCATCTTCCCCTATACTCCTCTGACTGTAACCTGGTCAATTTCTTATGCCTGCTTAATTATATAATTAAATCTTTCACACAGGTCTCCTTCCCTCAGTACAGTAGCCTCGTTTTATACACACACATCTATATGATGAATATATATGTATATAAATATATTGCTCAGGGTCTGAAAAATTGATCACACATGCATTTTGCCCTTGCAGACGATGCAGATGAAGCGCTCGCGTGTGAAACTGACGAGATTATAGCATGGGGAAGATGTGTCCCTATACGCCACGCATATAAGGAATTGATCGTCACCTAGTCCGTTCTTTACATGCCTTTTATATCTAAATGCTGCACCCAGATCATCTCCCCATACAATAAACGCATCCATTCCTCGAGCGAGCCGGCCCCTACCCCCTTCACTCCTATTTCCATTGATTGTAGAGCAATCCGATGCCCGCGCCTGGTTGCAATTAATACCATTTGCTCGTTTGCATGAGGCCTTGCCCCCTCCCCGCCCTTCTTCATTAAACACGGGGCATCTTCCCCGCGCGCTAAGCTGTCCACACGCATCCTCACCCCAGCCCGCACGATCCGCATCACCCACGTTCTGCAGGGCGAGAATTTGCAGGACCACGTGACACTCCCTAATGCACCCCAATAACAACAATCAATAACAACAACAACAACTAACAACAACTCGGTTTTTAACCAGGCTAAAAAGAAGAAGAAGAAGTAGTGAAGCCTCATGAATATACGCCCAGGGCTAGCTGGAGTGAGCCGTTTAAAGATGAAAGTGCAGAGAAATAAAGGCTCAATTTAATCTGTCTTAAAACCCTTCAACTTAGCGTTTGTGCTTGGAACTCAGAGAGTGAGCACTGATTGCGGATAAATACATTTCTTAGCATGCCTGGGAGCTATTACACCCCTCTCCAACACAGCTCCCTATTCAGCGGCCACAGTTTTCATTACCAGCTCTAATAAGTCTTAACATTATTAAATGCCAAGCAGATGATAGAAAGAAACAGGCGCAGGGTGGAATCTTTCTTTAACACTGAAAAAGGGAGAGCATTTAGGGCTGTCTTCCTCCGGCTCCCTGCGAGGAGCGTCCACAAATAGAGCAAAGGCATTTGTCACGAGGAAAAAGCCCCCAAACAAAGTTCTCTGCCCCCCCTCTCCCCTGTCTCTTCTTGTTCCTCCTTTCCCCCCCCCCCTCGCATTTTTTTTAATAAAGACCAGAGCCTTTTGTGCTTGTGCTTGGAAACTACCAAGTGCCAAGAGGTTGTCAGTCGTTAAAAAAAAAGTTACAATTTTGGTTAAGTCGAGGTGAGATCTCTAAAGATTATTAAAATTGAGACAGACTGGAAGCCTCTCCCTCTCTCTGAAGTGTGCTATTAGTTACTTTAATTGGGGCCATTGAAAACTTCTTCGTACTTCAACCAAAGACGTCTAGATTGCGGTGAGATTTTGCATCTGTTTAAAGAAAAAAAAAACCTCGCCTCCCGTCGCTCTAAAGATTGGGGAGGGCAGGTTAAATGCATCCGATCAGCTGCTGAAAACAAACAGGGGTTCCAAAACGCGCACGCAGAGGCCTCCTACAAATGGTGGGGGCTCTGAATAGCTAGCAGTGGAACAAACGGCCTGGGAACTTTGTTTGGGGGGGGGGTGTTGTCATTTAAAATCCCGAGCTGTTCCCAAATTCGCCCTTGCTTGAAAATGGACCGGGCTTTCCCCCCATAAATAAAGCGGGGATCAGTTTTCTTTGATCATGGGGAAAAATGTATATTTATTTGCTTATTGAAATTAATTTACGTCTTAGTAACAGGGGAAAGAAGCTGACAGCTATGTTTGCCCTTTATTCTTATTTTTTTGGGGGGGGGACAGGGGAAAATATGACAGGTTTCAGAGTAGCAGCCGTGTTAGTCAGTATCCGCAAAAAAGTACCCCTGTTCTTTTTTAGGGGAAAATATGTTTGCAGCTTTCTCACGAGCGCATTTCTTTATTTTTTTCAAGCAATAAGCTCAAACTAAAATCTTAAAAAAAATATCGTAAGGGGGGGAATAAAATCGGAGACACAATAGGACTGATTTGCAAATGAGCATTGGCTCCTTCCAAATCACACGAAACATTTTGCAGCGTCCAACGGCTCGCCTTTTTCCAACAGACGGTCCTATAATATTACAAAACTATCTAACAGCAGGGAGTTTTGAATAATTTATCTCCTTTTCTTCCCCTCCTTGGCCCTTTGTCCAAACTTTTTCTCCTCCTTGCAGAATTTTGAATGAGAATGGACAACGCTCTCCCCCCCCCACTCACCCTTTACTCCATTTTTTTAAGGCAGCCTAGATTTAAAAAAAAAAAAACTGTTTGCTTTTGTGGCCAGGAATCTTTTGCTTATAAAGCTTCAATAGACTTGAAGGTCTTTGTAAGTGAAATTCATCTTCAAGGTTGGGGGGTGGGGGAAGAGGATCGGATCCTTAAAGCACCCCCTTTTGTGCACCTTTATTTCAAACTTGGAGTAATGTTTGATCGTGACACTTGGAAGCTTTTTCTTCCCAATTTTACCCTCCCTCTTTCAAAACAAAATCGCTGGATTTCGATATTCCAAGTCACTCGCATTGTCTCCGCTCGGGGAAATGTTACAGCTGGTGAAAAAGATTGCCGGAGTGATCCCTTCCCGCACACAATTTTTGGAGGCGTCTGTGACAGAAATTAGCTATTTTTTCCCCTCTGGCCCTAAATTCTGTCACTAATATTACTGCAAATCGTCCGAAGAAACCGCAATCTCTTCAAACCAAACCAGAAACCAAACCAAACCAACTGATTAAAAAAAGACCAACCAAAAACCAGAACGCTTCAGAAGTTGCCATTTTTTCAGCTTTCTACCTAGTTCATAGAAAACGATCGAAATCCTTTCGAAGGTTTTCCTAAATGGTCACCTTTCCTCTCAGAAAGCTGGTGAGATCCCTAGCTCGAGAAAAGAACGGATTCCCCTTCAAATAAAGACAGGGGGTTCTCGCCCCCACCCCAGTGAGTTAGGGTCTAGTTATGATTTAGAAGCCCAAAATATCCTGATCGGAAAATCCCAAACCGGATCTTTTCCTTTTCCCTTCAGTGAAAAAGGACCCGCGTCCTTCCATCAAGATCATTGTAAGTGGGAAAGAAACACAGATTGAAATGCAGACACGACATTCCTCTCTCAAACTTTTTATTTACCCAACATCCAGTTCATGCTGTTTATTTTATAGCCTTTCTCATGCTTGTTTCATGCATTTGCATTGACTTTTTTTGGGGGGGAGGGGTCCCAGAACCGTTTGGAATCAAAATCTAGAAACGGTTTAGCTGCAAACATTTTTTTGGTCCCAGAACCGTTTGGAATCAAAATCTAGAAACGGCTTAGCTGCAAACATTTGGATTCTGCAAACTTATCTTCCTTCTCCCCTACAATTGCCCTGGGCACAAGAACTGGTGTTTATCAAAGTTTCCAGTTTGCTCCAGTGTTCTTCTGACCCAAACCCGCGAGAGGAGATTGTAGACGGGAGATTTCAGCAAACATTTCAAATGCTTTTCCCACCCCGCACACCAAATGGGCTAAGAAGCCTTTCCTCAATCACAGCAGATTTTTTTTAAAAGGGAAAATTTCTTACTACTGCTCATCTGAGCACCGTCACCCCAAATCGGTCTCTCTCTGGTTAGCAACGGTGCTTTTGCTGGTGCCCCAAAGCAGAACATATCCCAGTCTCTCTAATTGATATTGATTGCCCAAATCGCTCAACTGTCAGCCAGAGTTTCAGGGGACCACTTAGATAGCAGGAGAAAAATCTGTTTAACAAATTCATTTAGGAATCTCTGATTCCTCTCCCCCCCAGCCCCTCCCTCCCTTCTCTATAAATAATTGATCCACAGTGACTGCAAGGAAAATCCCAACATCTCTTTTCCGGCATCTCAGATGGCTCGGGGAGAGGGCAGAATGTGATACAGGTACCCCATTAATACCCCACGCGCGCCCCATTCCAAGCGCCCATCTATGTACAATTTCATTAAGGCCTTTCTCTGCTTTCCTCTTCGACCTTTTAGAAAGGGCCCTGGGCACAGCTTGTGTCCTATTTTTTTTAAACACTGGGGTGATGGGAGTAAAAAAAAAAGGATGTGGGGGAAGAAGGGGGTATCCCTTGCCCCAACGCGCCTCTAAAGCACTTTCTTATATAGCCATTAACTTTTGACATGAGTGTCGATTTCTGAAACGCTTAATCACTAGGAAGAGGTGGAGAAGGGCAAAGTTTGCAGACATTTGCTGTTGCAGGGGTCGGCCTGCTTCACCGAATTTTGCCCCGAACTCCAGTGCCAGCAAGATCGGGCCCAGGGCAAACCCAGCAGGCAACCGAGTGCCAATATTAAGCAAGTGTCGCTGAATACAGGCGGGGGAGCTCAGGTCTGGCTGCCCGTCGAGTTACCTTTGTCGCCCAAAATGCCGTCTATGCTGTGCTTCGCCTTTTTCTCCCCGTCTTCCTCCTTCTTGTCACACTCCTCTTCTTCCTCTTTCTTCCCGAACTTGATTCTTAGCACCCGGCTAATCGAACTCACTAAACCTCGGACAGTCAAAGACAAAAACGCAAGTATAAGCTGGTTTGGAAAAGGGGGCGAAGCGAGACAACCCGCCAAGGCTTCCAAAGTTGAGCAAGAAGAAAAGCAAAAGAATGCAGCGGGTCGGCAAACACATGCCAGGAACACAAACTACACACACACACAGACACGCACACACACACTTCTATGCACACATAGCCATAAACTTGCAGACACAAACACATAAATATCCCCAGAAAAAACACACACACAGAGACTCCGAAATAGACACTAGCATAAAAATACACAGTCACCAATTTACACACGAACATAATCTGCACACCCACTCAGGAATAGACACCGACACACACAAATTCCCACGCGTTTCACGCACTCTCCTTGCACAAACACACCGGGCACAGACGTGCACACCTCAAGTCACAAGCTTCGACGCCGACACCCGCGTTAACACGAATGCACACTTAGCACTCACCGATGTGCAAACACACGCATGCAGGTAATTACACACACGCTAATAGGCATGTATCACACACCCACATGCACTTACCTCTGTCCCATCACACAGACACAAATGCACACTTATCACACACACGTGCAAATCACAGGCACCCACATTCAGAGGTGCCCACACGGAAATACCCACGTACCCCACCCACGCTCCCACTCTCGAGAACACAAATACATACACGGCATCCCCTTCCCCTTTGCTTTCCCTCCCTGGAGTCAAGGGGAGATTGATGGGGGTGTAGGTAGCGGGGGTTCAGAATCGGGCCCACTGCTGGTTTCCTTGACACTCTTGCTTTTGAGCAACTTCCCCGGAGGGAAGTTTGGGCGTCGGGAGCGGGTTTGTCCTGGGGAGACGGGAGAGCCCTTGGTGCCCCCAAACCTTTGCTAATTTATTATAAACTGAATGGAAAGACGCTTCCTCCCCCATCAGCCCTGGACATCATCGAGGGGAGAAAATCGTTCTTCCCCCGAGCAACTCAGAAACCCACCCAGGGGCGATTGAGAGAAATCCCAGGATGCTGGTGGGTGCTCCCTGTCCACCCCCTTTTAGACTCTGTGCGGCTCCTTTGCTGTGGGATGGAACAGGCAAAGTCTCAACAGTGTCCTAAACTTGGTCTCCTTTCAACCACGGGTTTAATGTTTGCCTTGGTCCATGATTTGTTTGTTTGCGGAGAGAATTTAAATGTGCACTTTCCTGCTTTCTAGGTTCCTTTCTAGGGAACCTTTAGGATTTTTTTTTTTACATCACTTCTTTTTTTGGACGCAGCGGCTGAGAGGCTGTTTTGTAGCCTTTGGATACAGGCTGGGTGTCAGTTTGTGGTGGCTGCAGATAATCATGTCCCTAGATCTATTTCTATCTGGGTGTTTTTTTCTCTCTGGGTGTGTATTTCTTGCCAAGCTGCCTTCTCACCTGAGGGAACAGTGCTCCTGTCACAGTGCCCATCTTTCAGGAGTCTGTCTCGGATTTCCCAGCTAAACATCCCCGGATTCTCTCTCTTGTATTCTTCGATTTTCTTTTCCACGTCGGGAGTGGCAACCTGCTTTTGGGATCAATGGAGATCAGTGGCGGGGAGGGGGTGCGTACGTGCAGAGAACGGAGAGGTGGGGTGGGAGAGAGGGGGAAAATCACTTTTAATTTAAAGAAGAACCATAGACTTTCCTAGACTCAGATTTCCCATCGAGGTCACTATTCTGGTCTAACAAGGAAGATATTTCATTCCAAGTAAAGGGGGGGTGGTGGTTAAATCTGCCTATATTACCCCCCCCCCCAAGAAACAACTTGATGCCAAAGATTCTTTTGTCCCAAGCTCTTCGCTTGAAATTGACAAGGGTCGATTCATGGTGTGTGTAGATCGAGTATCCGGAGGGGGGCCGGGGAGATATTTAGGGGAGATCTAGACTCACATCCACACCACACCCCGATTGACCCCGTGTAAAGCATCCCTGAAATGCAAACGGGCTCCCCCCGGGAGGCACCGGGAACCGAAGCAAATGCTGGAGTGTGCCCCACTTGTTGCATGTGGACAATCATTCTAATGTATTCATTGCCTTCCACCCCGCACCGCTTCTCTCCCCATCTCCCACCCCCCGCCCCTGAAGATACATTTCATCCAAACAATGCATTTTAAGCGGGGGGCGCCTCTTGGCTTCTTGCGCTCAGTTTGGAGGCCCAGGCACCGATGGGAGAGTGGGTGCGTTCAGTGCATTGGAAATCGGAGTTGGTGGGAATTGCGTGGCGAACGCAGCCGTGTGTTGATACCGATGGGCCCATCCGAGAAGGCTGCTCCTAAGCGATGCTGCTTGAGGGAATTGGGCTCCACCTGGGGAGCGCTGAACAGGGAGGGCCGGATCCTGCTGCCGTTGAAGCCAATGGGAGGAGGATGGAGGGGGGGGGTATTTTCCCATTGGCTTCAACAGAGCTGCCCTGGCCGGAGCTGCCTTTGCTTGGCTTTGCACTCACCCTGGGTTTGCTCCCTCCGATGGCTCCGGGGCGGATGGAGCCGGTCTCCTGATACCGGCAAAGGATTTTGGAGACGCAGCCATGGGAGACTCGCAGCTGCCGGGAGATCACGCAGGGGCGGATGCCGTGGTGGGCCATCTCCACTATCTTGTGGCGGATATGGTTTGGCAAAGGTCGCCCATTAATGAACACCCCCCCGAGCTGGTTCACTCGGCCCTGGCCCAGAGGAGTCGACACTAGAAATCAGAGGAGAAAAGTTGGGTCAGGGGCACACTGACAGCTAGACCCTCTCTGTGCCTATGTACCCCCCTCTCTCCCTCCTAGCTACACGTGCTTCTATTTGTCTCTACATCGCCTGTGCTTCTTTGGGTGGCTGTAGATCTCTCTCGATTCCTTTCTCTAAATCTTTCCCCCCCTCTCTGTCTCTATAGATCTGTGTCTGTATTTTCATCTGCACCCATATATGTCCATCTGCCACCTGTGTCTCTTTGTATTTTCCTCTATATAGCCACATAATCGACAGCGAATGCAATATTCGCCTATCGAGTTCGATGTCTTCTGAAGAAAATAAGTGCCCGTTTTTCTATCGAGCCATAAAGATCACCCTTCTCCTCCCCAAAACGACCAGTGTGTTATCACCGTTACATGGCTGTTGGTCCCCGTATTTTAAATGCTATTGCAAACCGACGAACCTAGAAAGGTGTTTAAAACGGTTTTGATCCAAAGTTCCCTTTCGCTTTTTTAGTGCCTGATCCATACCACAGAAAAGCGCATTAAAAAAAACCCCCACACTGCTAAAATGACCTCGTAAAAAAACCCCTGCTTCTTTCTTTGCTTTATGTCTATCTGGGGGAAAAGGAGGAGGATCTTTTTGTTAATTTCTAGGAAGCAATGCGATGGGAACCGTCTTCATATTTTAACAGCGAACGGTGCCAGCACAATGTTGGTTCTTTGCGGTGGCCCCGTTTTAACCGGGAATACCTTGCAGGGAGCCCGCATCCGTCACAAGATCCTAAGAAGAACAGGGGTACAAGATCCTAAGACAAAGTCGGCAGCATTTTCTTTCAGGGCCATGGGGGCGGCAGGCTTTCTAATCCCGGTCTGATACCCCCCCCCCATTTGTTTAATATCTGGCAATGTATATCTTGCAGATTAATACAATTTCACAGTCTCGAAAACACCGAAGAACTCAGCTGCATAATTTGCGAAGAGGTGATGGTGGGGAGGGGGCGATAGGGCCGAGTTTCTCTTTGCAAAGAACAGAAATCGCCTCCCGATTTAATAAGAAGCATGCACTACTAATTCAAAGTCCCTCGGCCAGCACTCGCTGGCTATATCATTAGCCACAGAGAACACTCGAGTGGCCAATTTTACATTCAAGAGGTACTAAAAATCACCGGCCGCGCTCTCTTTTCATTATTCCCAGGCATGTTGTGCAAATATTGTTGTAATCCTTTGATCCTTTCCCTGGCCGTCTGCTTTACTTCATTTGCTACAGAAAAGCACTTGAGCAAATCCCCCTAGCTTGTGTGTTTTGCAGCCTGCGTGGGTTTCCATCGCTTTGAGTTTGGCTACTTGATCACGGCTTGCCTGTGCGTCTCTGGTTTAATAAATGCGGGGAGAGGGGTCCCACTCTGAATTCGCCCCTGCTAAACAGCCAGCAGGCGGGTGAGAAAGAAAAGGTAATGTGTAGACATACACACAGTGCAAAGGCAGATACATCGAGAACTGAAGGCAGCTGCGAGGTGGGGGGACTGACACATCGTCTGACAGCTTCGGGGGCCTCTCGGGAGCTAAAAAGCCCCCAAACATTGGGCGGCAGTTGCAAATGGGCCCATCTCAGCCCTGAGCAGTGACCTCCCCTCCCTTGAGCCCGGGCTGGCTACGGTCTCCGGTTCTTGGGAAGCCGCTTCGGAAGTTTGAAGCGACCCAGTTCGGGAACGAAACACAAAGTTTGGGGAGAAGCTCGGAAGAGTGTCCGTCTAAAGGGGGTGAGATTTGGAGAGACAAACCGGCATGGGTGGGGGGAAAAAAACCACCCCACGCTAGCTCAAGTCAATTAGCCGGCAAAGAATCACTACCGGCTGCCTCGGAAAATCAAATGAGGAGATCTGCCCCCCAAACTCTATGAGGGTTGAAAGTTACAGGGTAATTAGCTGGGGATCACACCGTCCGCGGCACGTTTACCTCCCCCTGGACGCTAATGCTGCATTATGGCCCTGGCTGGGAGGGAGCTGTCCCCACACAGCGATCGGCTCTTTAGAAAGGAGTCATTTAAAATACCCATAAAGACCTACCTTCCAAAGGAAAGCCCGTGCGGGGGTAGTTCTGTCCCGGCGCGGGGCGCATCATTCTGGGAACGGTCCCTGGTAAAGTTGCCATTCCGGAGTCAGTCTGGAGCGGTTGGGTTTCAAACAGACACACAAATCAAAGCCAGGCCACCCCCTTTTCTGGGCTGAGCGAAGCGAAGTCCCGCGAGCGGCAGCAGCCGGCTCTGTCTTCTCCCTCCTGGAAGGCGCAGGACTCTCCTTCACAAACAACGGGGAAATCTTTGGCTCCGACAGGGAAAGTGGGGGGGGAAATCACCCCCCCTCCCCAGAAATTCTTCTTAAAGTTTCAGCGATGTGGCTCAGCTGGACTGAGCTTACGCTCTTCAGGAATGTGACACACAGACTAGAGGGGGAAGCGGCCACATCCCAAGTGGTCTCAGTGCTGGGCCGGGCTTCTGGGGGACTGATTCCCCCCCCCTTCTGTTTTATTGTGTTGTTGTTGTTGTGTGTGTGTGTGTGTGTGTGGCAGTTGGTGATCGCTTAGGGGATGGTTGTTTTCGGGAGAGGAGGGTGATGGGGAGGAGGGGGGGGTTATGTCAGCTGGAAGGTTTGGAAGTTAAAGCGCCTAACTTTGGCGCATTGGGTAGGAAGAGAGAGCGCCCCAAGTGAGCTGTGATAGGCTCCAGCGTCTTTCTTTTATTCACGAACAGGGGAAGCGGCACTGCTGTGGGGCGGAGGGACCAATAGCAGAAAGCCGCTTCCAAACGCACAGGCATATATAGGGGTTGGGGTTGGGAATTCAGTCCTAGGCTTGGCCTCGTTTGCAGGGAAGGCTGGGGGGGGGGGGGGGGGGGGGGGGGGAGGGGGGTGAGAAAACTTTGGGAAAGTATCTCCCGGGGGTAGACAACTTCCCTCCCCAGCGCACGGGGCTTCAGCTGAAGGAATCTTTACGCGCCAGCGTTATCCCCCCGAAGGGCAGCCCAGAGCCCCCGGCCTGCCCCCTTTCTCAATCCATCAGGGGAGGTTTTGCCATGACTAAGGACCCAAGAAACCCATAACCCAAGGAACCCTTCTCCCCAGCCTCCAGTGCGCCCGCGCCTCCCCAGCTGACCCGCTTTAGGGGATCTCTCTCTCTCTCTCTGTCACTTGTTTGAATCCGCCGACCAAACTTCTCCCCGAAGCAGGTTGAAAATTAACCTCCCCCAAAGGCGGGGAGCAGAGAGATGGGTCCAGTGCGAATGTGCCTGGTGGGAATAAATGGCAGACCCGAACGCAACCGCTTTGTATGTGTGGATATAAACCACCCTTGACGCCTTCACAGCCAAACGCTACAACCCCCTTCCCCTGCTTCTTTACGAGTTTCCTTCGCTGCCATTGAAACCCTATTCACGTTTGTATGGGGGCTTTCTCCTGTTTTATCCCTCCCCCCCCAAGCGCCTGGACCGTGGAAATCCCGACTGCTCCTCTCCAGACCTGGGGACACGTTTCTCTCTTTTCTTAGGAGACCCTCCACACCGATCTGGGGGTATTTTTGGTGGGGGGGAGGGGTAACCCAGGAGTCAAATGCGGGGAAGAGCAAAGTCAGTAGCCAGGTGGAGTGGGAGGAGGCCAAGGGAAGTTGTGTAAAAACCTCTCCTAAGGATCCGGGCAAAGATCACGCCGTGGTCTATGAACCCAGCCCCACGCACCTTCGCTTGGCACTTTCTTGGGTTGCCCGGTGGGTCTGGCTCATCATTCGTGTTTTAACCGAGGAAAGGCAGGTTCGAAACAACCTGACTCCGGGGTCCTTTTCCCCTCGGCCCTTGCTTCTTCCCGCCCCTGGGCAAACAAAACTCCTGCCAGGGGAGAGTTGCCTCCAGGGAAAACGTTTGGCAGGATCGGGCCCTGCTTTCGAAGGCGCTGCTGAGCGCCGGGGGCGTTTGCCACCGAGCTGCTTGCGGGCCCCCCCCCCCAGGTGCTATCCACTAGCGTGAGGTGGAGCCTGGGCTTCCCCACGGGGGATTGTCCCGCTGACCCGGGACAGTTTGAACAAATAGCAAATGTTTCCCTTGAAGGTGGCTGCTTTGGGACTTGAAGGGAACAAAACTCCTTCTCAGCAGGGAATGACGCCAGGGCTTTGCGGAGTCTTTTGTTTGCATCTGTAAAAGGACTTTTCCTGGAAATCACGGAAAACTTTAAAACAAAACAAAACAAAAACCTACACTTGCAGCGTTTCTTGCTTAAAAAAAAACTTTGTTGCAACCAAAATCAGGTCTTCCAAGCCCTCTCCCCTTAAATCGGGCACCCCTCCCCAACGAACAAGAATATCCCCGTTGGAAAACCAGCCAGAAGAGAGACAAATTCCCAAGCAAATACAGGTTTCTGATCACTTTTCCCTCCTGTTTTGTCTTTTCCAATAATAATGAATATGCGGCCAGATACATGATGGATCCCAATCTCTCTCCCAATAAGGCAAGGGGGCATCAGCATCTGCCCCCGCCTAATGAAAAGTCCCCTCCAACTATTCATCCGGCCTCCCAATATAAAAGTTCTCCATGCCTGAGGCGTTTGAGGTTGACAGTCTAAAGCTGCAATCCAACAATTAAAAGCGACCCCTCCACCACCACTTCTGCTTCAATTTTTCTATCATTCACGCATCTCCCACCCCCGGCCTGATAGATCTCAGACACTTTGCAAGGCACACAAGACAATCCCTCCTGTTAAAAGCAGTTTTGAGTCTAACCATTGCAGCTTTTGGCGGTGGGGAGGGGGGTGGGGGGGTGTTTCCAAAGATGATCAGCTCCCAGATACAGTAAAGACCTTGAACTAAATGATGAGGTGGGAGGGGGGGGCTATTTGACTGGCCATGTTTTTGTGCCAGTCCATTCTTTTTCAGAAGGGAGAGAAACAAAATTGATCATGTCAATTTCTTTCCAAAGAGTCGAATCGTTTCAAATATTTACTCTCTCATCCCTTCTTTCCCCCTACACGTGTCAGCGCCTAAACTTTTAGGAGAAACACACTGGAGAGCGATGGGGGGGAAAGGGGATAAAACGGAACAGTTTGAACGGACTTTAAGACCCGTATTAGCTGCATTCCTCCAGGGTTGCTCCAGTTCATTATTTTCATTTCAACTGGACTGCGCTTGGTGTGAAAACAAAAAGTTGAAAATTACGCGGCTCTGATTTTGTAACGCCCCAGCTGATTAAGAAAATGGGGGAAATCTTGTCTCCACTAAACCTCTTGCTTAGAACACCTCCTTAGAGAGACTGTATCTTTAGTCCTACGATTATTTGAAAAACGTCCTGCCTCCCCAACCGCTCTAAGGTTACCTCTCTCGGATAAAAATCCCAGATCAAACGTAGGGTTTGTTTTTCTTACCCTGCCCAAAGGAGCAGGGAGAATTGAAAAAGATTTGACACTAGAAACTTCAGATTCTCCCCCCCCCTTCCTTTATCCCCTCATCCTTTTGTCCAATGTATTTTTTGGAATAATCATCTCCACAGACAATGAGTAATCTCGCTTGATGAAGGCATTATGGCCAAGCAGGCTAAAGGACCAGCCGCCCCGTCCCGACCTCTCAGGGCCAGATTGTTGGCGTTGGACGCTTGATTTCCAACTTTCAGCTCCAACGATTGCTTCGAACCCAAAGCAATAACCCCAGAGCAGGAGTCCAGGGTCAACTGGGCATTTATCATGGAACCAACGAGGCAAAGGTAGCACCTGTCTTCTTTTGTGCTGGCATTTTAAGCAGCCTTAATTTTTTTAAATTGTGTGTGTGTGTGTGTTTTTGGGGGGATAGGTTTATATCGGGGGAAGCAGTTTGTCAGCATCATGGGAACTCCATGCCTTGGAAATGCAAGGTGGTGTGTGTGTGTATGTGTGTGTGTGTGTGTGTGTGTAATAAGCGTGCACCGCTCTCCTGGTGGAAAGCAATTTCACAAATAATTTTTCCAACAATTAAGGAGTGTGCAGGGGTGAAATGGCAATTTCACATGCAGATCTGGGGGCTGCGCGGGGGGGGGGGGGGGGCTGTTACCTGAGCGCCCAAGCGGAGAGCTAAGAAAGGTGGGGGACCCTTTCCCCCCCCTTCCCCCAATGCCTTGCTTCATTACCCATGTGCACAAAGGAGAGCCCCCTTCTTTTCTCTCCTGGGAGCGCTAAGCAATAGATTAAAACAAGCATCAATCAAGAAAAGGACCCGAGTAACTGCTTAAAGCAACAAGACAGAATTCCTCGCGTCTTTGAAAGGGACTCCTCACTTCTCTGCGTATCTCCATGGTTTCCTAAGGTATGTTTCTGGTTGATAAATGCTGTATATCAGGGCTCCCTTTGGAGAGATGGCTTGTAAATCAGCACTGAAGGACAACTCATAAGGATAAGGGAATGGGGGTGTTATTTTTTTCCTCTCCACCTTCTCCCCCCCCCCAGCTCATCTTCCTTTTGCTTCTGGTGGAACTTAGAGCCACTCAACGGAGGGGGGGGGGGGCGTATGTAAATTGCGGAGGGGCTGGCTAACGGCGCTGCGTCCTGTCAAGCTCTGTTTATTCAATTCTCGACTTGAGGAAGGCATATAGGTTAAGCTTGCCCAGGAAAATCACTTAGGCAATGCACAAGCTGCCAAAAGCAAAGCTGCCCACCTCACTCGCCAGCTTAGTCAGTGTGCATTTTAGAGACAGGCTATTAATTATGGCTTTAAAAAAATGTCTTATTCTTTATTTATTAGGATCATGCATTTGCACGTCTATTTTGACACTGCTCCAAGAGAGGATCGAAAGGAGAGCGCTTCTCTTCAAAAGATCATTCAAATCAGACGCGCTTTTTAATATGTGCTTTTGAAAATATTAAAAGCTGGAGAATTTGATCATTATTTTGTGAAAATGGAATAATAATAATAAAAAGGCCTGGAGAGGAATTATTTAAGGAAAAATTACTCCCCTCTCCTGAAATGTACACGAAGATTATTCATGTTTTCCACTTGAAATTTCGGTGTAATGAGCATTATTTTAAAGCGATTATTCACTGAATCGCTCTTGCAAAGGCGACCAATACGCCTTGAAAACTGGGGATGTAAAAAAAAAAACCCCCAATATTTCGGAAGGGCTTTGGCGTTGTTTGAAAACGACCATTGCAAAAAATCGTCAAAGAAAAGTACCACGCTCGCTCTGAAAATGTTTTCCCACTGGGAAGAAGAGAGACTGAATGTTTGCAGCGAGCATCGAAGACAAGAGGCAGGACAACTCGTTTGTTATTTAAAAGCATAGTTCAGGGCTGAAAAGCGACATGTCTTGAAAGATCTGGTTTCCAGGGAAAAGTAAAACAAATAAATAAATACAAAAAAAAAAAAAAACGAAAGGGCACAAAACACGACAAATGACAAAGACCCGATTTACTGTTTGTGTAAAAACGGAAACGAAATTGACATGAATATTTTCTTGCAGAAACTAAGGGCTTGATCCAAATCGTATTGGATTGCGATGGGCTTTAAATCAAGACCGATGTGAGGGTAAATTACCTTAGTGTGTGTGTGTGTGTGTGTGTGTGTGTGTCTAGCTCTATTCTAGTCTAGTCTATATTGGTTCTTAAGTTATAACACACTTTATCACCATAGTATCAACATATATATCCCTGCTTTCTGGCCAGAAAGATCTTCCTTCAAGCAGTTCTATGTTCAGATGAATTACCTTTAGTTTAGCATGTGCTTTTTATGTAGGTGGATGGACTGAGAAGTGGGAAAACAAACAAACAAAAAACAGGTTCTGAAAATTTAAGATCTGCTGCCCCTGAACTCCCTGGCTCCAATGGGAGCAGGATGCGACCCCTCTAGTTGGTATGGAGAGAGCAGTGCTGGTCTTTAATTCTCGGTTTGTGTTCCTGCTTCCTCTGTCTTGTTTTCTCCCTCTTTCTTGGGAAAACAAGGCTCTGTTTATTTGCGGGAGAGATGCTCTTAACTTAATTGCTTAAAAAAAAAAAAATTCCCATGCAATCAGACCTCAGACTTTTTTCAAGCTCCAAGGTGGAAGTGAGAAATAGTTTGACCTCCAAGACTGTATTTTTAAAAAACAAACAAACAAAAAACGGTTTGCAATTTCTTGCATGTCTCCACACTCTGTGCGTGTGTGTGTGTGTTGCAGTCCTTGCAGACTCACAAGGAAGGCTGTTAATTTGTGTGTAATGGGAATTCATTTATTTTCCCAGGGACTTTCTCAAGGGACAGCAAGACACAAACCCCCGCATCAAACCCCGTCAAGCTCCGCTCCCTGACAGGATCCCGAACAAAAGGCGAAGTGTCACACACTCTGGGCTGGATTCCACAGGGCTCCTGGAAGCTGCCTTTCCATTGGGCCAGGTTTAATTTGCCCAGAGTGCGGTATTAATAGGATGTAAGCTGCGCCCTTGAACAATTACCTTATCAAAGCATAACATCGATGGAATGAGCAAAGTATTTTCATTAAACAAATCAAAATAATAAGGCGGGCCCTGGCCTTGTTCAGGCTTTGAACCTATAAGTGGCTTTAGAGAGATTCAACAGTCCCACACTAACTTCTATCCCATTGGTAGTCCCTGCTTAGTTTTTCTAAAGAAGATTAAACACTCCTTGCTAAAAGGCTCAGTTCTACTTGTTGTCAGGGTGCAACATCCTAATTGGGTTTTCTCTGCCTACAACATGCTTTCCCTATACTCTTGCTACCAGGCTCAAATAGCTGAGTTCAGATGGCATTAAGGCAGGAGTGGGGCTGGGGATACCTCCCTCCCTCTGTGTGTTGGGTTTATTCACAGTATATGGTAAAAGGGTAAATAGTAATACACCGCTACCCCGATATAACGCTGTCCTCGGGAGCCAAAAAATCTTACCGCGTTATAGGTGAAACTGCGTTATATCGAACTTGCTTTGATCCGCCGGAGTGCGCAGCCCCGCCCCCTCGGAGCGCTGCTTTACCACGTTATATCCAAATTCGTGTTATATCGGGTCGCGTTATATCGGGGTAGAGGTGTAATAAAAAAGAAGCTGATTGAGAGAAGCTGGGAATGAGCGACAGGGGATGGATCACTTGATGATTCCCCGTTCTGTTCATTCCATCTGGGGCACCTGGCATTGGCCACTGTGGGAAGACAGGCTACTGGGCTGGATGGCCCCTTGGTTTGACCCAGTAGGGCCATTCTTATGTTCTTATTGCATCTCTCCTGTTCAGCAGCGACCTTGCAGGGTGAAAGTGGGACACTCCTGTGCTGATGCGGAAGGGGTGTGTGTGGGGATTGTATGATCCTTTGTGTTCCTTACTGGGGGTTGTTGCGGGTTGCATGTGTTGGGGGGGGGGGATGTGAGGGACATGGATGGATTCCAGCTGCCTACGAGTTGAGGCAGTGTGTCTAGTAGTGAGAGCAGCGGACCAAGGTTTTCAACAGTGACTAGTGGGCGCCTCCGTTTTGGGGGCACACAGCTTGAGTGAGCTGAAAGGAGTCTGAATTTTAAAAAGTGCCGAGCACCTGCCCTCGAAACATCTAGCCGCCTCCACTTGGGCACTCAACATCACTAAGCACTTTCTAGGGGCCAGCTCTGCCCCTGATCCCACCACTCCATTTGGTCTGGTCTATCCTTTGGATTAGCAATTCGTGACCAGCAATGGGGCAAGTCCCCACGCTTCTGCCAAGGAAGGCTGTGATTTGCCCTCCCTGGCCCGGCTTCCTCCAGTTTCAAGCAGGGTCTGGCTCCACCCTTGCAAATGGGCTATGCAGCAGGGGAAGCTAAACCACTTCTCCTGGGCAAGCCACTTGTGAAGTGGGGCACCTGGATATTTACCACCTTTTGGAAAGCGCTTTGAGATCCTCCGCTGAAAAGTGGCTGGAGTAAGTGCAGAGCCCAGAGTTATATTCTACTGTGTGGTCTAATCCTACCAGGAAGACGCTGGCGCCAATGAGAAGGAGGGTGAAAACTCCTGGGGGAATGTGGCTGCGGAAAGGTTATGGGAACAGTCGAATGAAGAGCCTGGTCTTCATTGAAGTGGATGGAATTGGAGCCCAGTTGCACATTTGTTTAGGTGAATTAACAGCACAATTCCTGCTTCCCAGAGGGATCACTTGGTTCTAGTTACACAGTTAGTCTTACAGGTGTAAAATAGGTTCCCTTTATGCTTACAGAATCATTTTTTTCCCCATTTGAATTTCAAGGCTTTATTCCCTTCTTTGGATTCAAGTCTCCTACCTGAACCTGATTCTCCCGAGTGCCATTAATTCCTTCATCACTGAAATGAATTCCATTTAATTCTCTATCGTGGTTGTTAAGATAGATCAAAAAAAGTGCATTTGCAAAGGTTCCCCCAACCCCTGCTCTCTCTCTCTCATAGTTCCCAGCTCACTTGTGTCTTGAAAAGGCTCAGAATCAGAAACCTTCTCATCCTTATTCATGGTGGGTTTTCTGTCCCTCTCCTTTTAGAAATGGGGCCATAGGTGTTACTTGGAACTGGAGGTGCTGGGGGTGCTGCTGCACCCCTGGCTTGAAGTGGTTTCCATCATATACATGTTTACAGTTTGGTTTCCTGGCTCTGAGCACCCCCCTTTACAAATCCCCTGAATGGGGAATGGATCTATTAAAAAAGATCTTTGTGGTTTCATAGATTCATGGATTCCAAGGCCAGAAAGGACCATTGTGATCATGGAGTCTGACCTCCTCTGAAATACAGGCCAGAGACCTGCTCCCCCAAATAATTCTTAGGACAGATCTTTTAGGAAAAACATCCAATCGTGATTTACAAATGGTCAGTGATGGAGAGTCCACCGCACCCTTGGTAAATTGTTCCAATGATTCATTACTCAATGGTTATTTGCAGCACTTTACAATTTGGTCCCCATTAGGACGGCCCTGGGCCAGATCTTCTGCTGGTTTAAATAGCATAGCTCTGTTGACTTCAACGGAGCTACGCTGATTTATGCCAGCTGGGGAGTTGGTCCATTATATCCAAGTACGTTGCCCTCAATTCTTTTCTTCATCTCCAATCAATCAATTTAATTTGGACCAGGGAGAGACACTTGAAAACCACTGGGATAAAACCAGAATCTAGGTTACTTATTTGGGAGGTTGACAGGTGAAGAAAAAAAAAGTCTCATCAAACTTAGGCACAGAACAAAATCAAAGCCGCTTCCCCCCACGGAACAGAGCAGTTCTGATTATTTATCAGAGTGGAGAGTGAAGAGGAAGAAACAACTTTTATCCCTGGCCATAAAGATGTATCTGCTGAGCAGAAGTGTGGGCTGGATTCTCCACTCTGTTCCACCACTTTCATGCAAGTGTAACTCCAGGGCAGTCAATGGAGCTGGTGTTACACAGTGTGGAATCAGGTCTTTTGTCTTTAAATGCATCAAATAGAAGGTGATTTCAAGAAAACTGCCCTGGAGAAGAGATCCCAGGATCCTCCCACAAGAAGATCTATCCTCCTTCCCTGACGATTGCCCGGGAATTACTGACCATCTTCAGCTGCCATTGGCTTCAATGAACCCAGCCCTGAGGTCCTTATGCAGAGCCAGGCTGTGATCCCAGCTACACTGGTGTTAATCCAGAGTAACTCCAGTGAGGGTAGTGGATTTACTCGAGATTTACACTGTAATATGAGTGAAAGCAGAATTCAGCCCTCGGTTCTTACTTGTCTGTCCCTAGTGAAAAGTCCAGTTGAAGTTTTTCAGGCTATTCCTTTTGGTTCCAAATGGCAACTGGAGTTAGGAATGGAACAACAGACCCCTTGGTCTTCTGGGTCCCGGAGCTACTGGCCTTGCAGGAGAAACCAGTGGAATCCAGGTAGGAATCTGCAGTGACCAGCAGAAACTAACAGAGATCAGGTGAAAGATTCTAATGGAATCTACAGTCATTTCTCTTAAGCCTTACTTAGGCAAACTTACCTTGACAGCCGTGGTGAACAAGCACTAATTAAAAATGGAGTAAGGGATGCAGGATTTGGCCCAAAGGCAATGGAAAGCACACAGCAGCCCTCAGAATCAGGCCCCAATTTTGCTATGGGTAGGGCATCTAGTGAAGTCGGCTGCAACTTATCCCATGCACCATCCATTATTTTAGCAAACCCTAGCTCATCTTTTCTGAATCAGTTTCTGAAATACCAAAGATAAACTCTGGCTATGTTTCTCTTCTTGCTTTATCCTCAGAAGGCTGAGGACAGCTAATGTCTCCAAAGATTTCTTTGCATATCTTCCCAGCCCTCCTCCCCAAACTTTGTTAAAACAAAATGAAGGCTGAGAATTAATTTCCCTTTAAAACCAAGAAGCATTCAAAGGTGATAGTTTAAAAAACAACATTAAACTCAGAGAAGTTGAGTTCAGAGTTTCCCACATTAACCTTAACTCTGCCCCACTAACCTTAACTCTATCCTCCTTTATCCTCTGATATCTTCAGAGTCAGCTGGCTGGCTTCTTTGGCCGCTACTGGGGAGGGCGGGGATTGTGGGTAAGCAGGCAACGATAGGAATGAGGGAAAGGAATGGGGCCATGTGATTCAAAATGAGGTGGAAGCAAATGGTTTCTGGTATCTGTAACTGGTCTGAGGGGGTCTCTCAGCTCTCACTGAATCTTATCAGGGGAACATGTTAGGGTAGCTCTGGAATAGTGTTGGTGCAAGCACTAGCATGAGTGTAAAGATGAATTGGGGTGGCTTTGTGACGCTCATCTCACTTAGCCACTTTCACACCCATCTGAATCCATGGACCAGTAGCATTAGTCCAGTGTAAATGTGAAGAGAATCAGGCCCAATATTTCGTAAGAATTGCCATAATAACTGCAAGTTGAATGGCACTATGCTGCAGCACTGAATGGTGAAGCAGCAGCAGCAGAAGGCTGGAACTCAGGTGAAATGGTCTCAATTCTCAGCCCTGCCCCCCCAGAATCTGGGGGGCAATACTATGGGGCAATACTATGGTTGTCAGTCTTATTTATTTAGCTCTTTGGGGCAGGCACTATTTCCCATCCTGGGCATCTGTACAGCACCTGGCACAAGAATAATACCACCACCTAGCCCTTATATAGCCCTTTTCATCAGTAACTCTCAACGTGCGTTACGAAGGAGGCCAGGATCAGTAGCCCCATTTTACAGATGGGGCAACTGAGGCACAGAGAAGTGAAGTGACTTGACCAAGGTCACCCAGCAGGCCAATGGTGGAGCTGGAAATAAAACCCAGACCCGAGTCCCCAACTAGTGCTCTAACCATGAGCCCACGCTGCCTGACGGGTCCCTGCTCTCAGTTGGGGCCTCTATGGTAAAGATGGTTTGTGTGTAAAATTACCTCATGTTTCGTGACGCTGGACCAAAACACACCATTTGGCTAGTGCTTTGGACAACGGCTCCCCCCCCCCAACACATTGGTAATGAATAGTTTTATAGTTTATTTTCCCTGGTCCTCTCCCAAACCTGTAAAACCTGTACAAAATGCTCTCATTTAAAACGTCAGCACCTTGAAGCGTGGCTGTCACCTCTCGGCAGGGTCTGTGCTCATGCTAATGTGGCGTTTGTTTCTTTGTCCGTGTTGTCTCCCCCCTGGCATGTCACCTAATCCTGGCAGGGCCTGTTTTAATCCTCGAGAGCTGTAATTCGGTCCTTTCCAGGCTGTAATTTGCGAGAGGCTAAGAATCCCTTTTCGAAAGCAGGTCTGAATTTCAAGAACTTCCAGAGCTGGAAGGGAGGCAGTAAGTGGGAAGGAGGTTGAAGCCCCACCGAGAAAACTTCAGTTCCCCGCTTTGCATTCACACCAGGTAGCTTCTAATTACACCAAATGTAAAAGGTCAGAGGGTGGGCGGAGGATGCCACAATAGGAAAGAAAAACATTTTATTAGCTAGTAAACTAAAGAAGAGTCCGCCTGCTCCCCTGCCCCCCTGCAGTCAAGCAATACCACTCCATACAAACAGCTCTTCGTGTCTTTTAAGCATTGCAGTCAAAAATAAAGCGGAATGTTTTTTTCTAGCCTTTAGTAGTTGGGCTGGCAAAATATTTTGCATATCAGGGTTATGGGCCTGCTTCGTTCAGCTGTTTCTGGGATGAGTTTTACCCCATCCTCACACCATCAAGGCTAATTCTCCTCAAACGCTGGTTTCACATGGGCACAATGCCCTTAGCATCAGCGGAGTTATTCCTGATTTACATCTTCAGACTGCCAGCTTTAAAAGGGACGGTCTTTTCCTGTGTCTGTAGAGTGCCCCGTGCAATGGGGCCAAACCCCATGGGGGCCTCTGGGTGTAATAGGTATAATTATGACAATAGTGGGGCAGTGTGGGTCCCTGGGTAGGACCCTGAATGAGGAGCTCACAAACCTGGATTCTATTTCCAGCTCTGCTACTGGGCTTGTGAGGGACCTTTGGTACATTGCTTATCTCTGCCTCAGTTTCTCCATCTGTAAAATAGACGTTGTGACATTGCTTTCCTTTGTAAAGCACTTTGAGATCTACTGATAAGAGCTAGGTGCGCTCGGGATTTGGCTTTTGTATCGGAGATGCAGTTGGTTTCCCCCCCTCTTCTTTTAAAATATTATTTAAACCATTTTATTTATCGTGTCAGAATAATTATGGCACCAGTTCACAATAAGACAAATCACATAAAGGGGAAAACTCTCACTTTTCAAAATTCGTGACATTTTTGTCAGACAGAGAGAAGTCCTCAGAAACAGCGAAGGAAACGTACATGTGGCTCAGCCTTATAGCACTTTAATCTCCTGCAACTATCATTTCTTCTTGGCTTAGCATAAGAATAATTAAATAGGCATTACAATTAAAATCAGATTCTCCCCCCTCCCCCCGCAGATCTGATAAGGACCCTGTTACATCAACATCTGAACCATAATCCAGAGAAAAGGCCTGATCCAAAGCCCACTGAAATCAATGGGAGTCTTTCGACTTACTTCACTGCTTTGGAACAGGCATAAACTGAGCTATCGTCCTTATCTGGCATTTGGGAAGCAAGACAGGTTTTTTTTTTTGATTCTGAAGGGCCCAATTCTATCATCCTTATTTGAATGAATAGGGCCCAACTCCTGCAAATTAATCCACGCAGGCATCCTCCTTGGCTGGGGTAGAACCCCAGAGAACGCAAGGCTCCCGCCACATAGATTTGTTTGTTGGATTGGAGCTTTGCTTTGACAGCAGACTCATTGATTTCAATGGAGCTACTGGTTTAGTAAAGTACGACTCAGTGTGAGTAAGGGTGGCAGAATCGGTTTTATATCAGAGACAGAGGGGTAGATTCTTAGCTGGTGTAAAATGCCCTAGAGCTATGGCAATTTCCACCAAATGTGAATCTGTCCCTTAAGGCTCCTTTCTCTACTGGAAAATTTGCACCAGTGTAATGGACGGCTTTAAAAAAAATCACACACCTGTGCAGAGCCCCTAATGTAGGCCCACTCAAACTGGTTTAAACCATGCTGATTCTGGTTTAGTTAATTCGCTAAACTATTACGTTAAAGCATGATTTGAACCAATTTGAGTGAGTTTATGGTAGGGGTTTGCACTGGTATAACTACATCCAATTAGTTTACATTGGTGTGAGAAATCCATGTGCAGACCAACGCAGTGTGACCTATGCTGATCATAGTTGTGCTGGGGTAAGTCAGGAGTAACTCCATTTAAGTGGTGTAAGTGACAGAAATAGCGAGAAAAGGGAAATTAAGCACAAACTCCACTGACTTTAATGGACTGCGGATCAGGCTCTGATATAACAAAACTCTGTATCAAAAACTGCAGCCAAAGAAACTTTTGCAGTCAATATACCAGAGGAAGCAAGGAAACAAGTTGGAGTCGGAGGAGCTCTTAGGTATGTATTTTTGCAGTGACTGTTCTCTGCGAGCTCTCTTTAATTTGGTGCTGACTTCTGAACAAAGACATTCTCCTACTTGAGACCAGTTCAGGACTCTGAGATGGAAGATAATCTAGTTACTAATGCACCATAAAGTTGAATAAATATCTGCTGACAAACCCAGAAAACAATGCAGAAGGGTATTTTTCAAGAGTCAATTTTCATTTCCTGAATTTTCATTAGGAAAGTAATAGTTAGGTTATTCCTCTCCACTTTGTTATTTTTTTCTCCATAAATCAATTGTTTGTTTAATATCTGGTGTAGCGGGCAATAAATGGATGCAAACACATCATTGAAAGTGAATTATTTGTTTTCATTTGGAGAACTGAATTTTACAATCAAACCACTGGATATGAAAATTGAGGGCCTGCTTCCGGTCCCCTGGAAGTCCATGGGAGTTTTGCCATTGACTTCACTGGGAGCAGGATCGGGCCCGTATTCAATTTTATCTATTAAGCACTAACCCTGCAGATTGCTAGATTCTGGCTTTAATGAGAGTTGAAGGCGTGTGGTGCTTCACAGGACTGAGCCCCATCTGTTACGAACACAGAACCTGATTCTGATCTTCGTTGTACTGGCAAAAATCTAGAGTAACTCCCATAGACTTTAATGGAATTACTCTGGCTGGATTTATGCCATTGTGACTGAGATCAGGGTTTGGTCCACGTTTTTTTTAATCAGTTTTTTAACATTCACAAGGTATTTTATAGTCTCAGGGAAAAAATACCTACCTACCTTTGGAAGGTCTTACCCTCCCTCCCCCCAACAATTAAAAAGAAACAAGTCACGATTTTTTCCCTCCTTCGTTTAAAAAATATTTTCATGGTTCACTGATTAGATTTCGAAACAGCTACTTACATTATTTCTAAAGCCCATGGTTACGTTTCTTTTATATGATGCCGTATCTATAAAGGAAGGGTCGTTTGCTTTTAACATTCAGGCTGTATTTGAATGTTTGGTATTGATAGGAGATAGAGAGCTGCATGGAAATTAGCCTTCACAACCCCCAGTACGGAAAGACAAGTTAGCAACTATGCTCAGCATATAAAGTGACCCAGTCCCTTATCGTAATCCATAGAGCCACTTCCCTAACATCATCTCCGCTATTCAAGGGAAAGGTAGAACTATCTCCCAGGCTGGAGCTCACTAGATAGTCGATGAGCCACATACTTATCACAGAGCGCAGCGGGCATAATGGGAACTGAAAATTGCTCTAAAAGTTACCAAGGAATTAACTTCTAAAGGGTGGAAATCCTCAGAGGTGGTGAACGAATAGCACTGACCGAGCGGTTGCCATACGGAATCAAATTCAAACCCTTAGCTCGCTCCTGCTCCAGCTGCCCTTGGCTTTGTTCATAGGAAGTCAGTTAAGGCCCCCAAGTCAGCAAAGCACTTAAACACGGGCTTAATAGGACTTCCAAGTTGAGCACATGCTTTGCTGCATCAGGGCTTGGCAGCATATCTTTAATTAAAGAAGGGACTGGAAGATACAAGGAAATGGAGAGCCATACAATAATCATATTGGATAGTGACACAGCCCCTCTTGGGGCCAGCCTGGCTGCTGAGTGCTTCCTTGCGTCAACTCCAATGAAAGCTGGAGGCATGCAGCACTTTGCATGAGGTGCTCCTCATCGTATAGGATCTGTCCTTGCTCCTGACTGTCCCACAGCACTGGGGCCTCACCCCTGAAAGCTAATTCATGCAAGCAGACCCCTGAGGCCTGTGTGAATGAACCTGCAGGAGCCGGGGCCTTGGCCTTGATCCTGCGGTCAGATGAATAATCCTCAAGTGAGTGAGGATTTAGATCTTGGATAGGAGTGGTGGGGAATGGTGCTCTCAGAGGCAGCTGAACTTCCCTCCGTGGCTAAACAACAAAGTAGAAGAAGGCAAAAAGGCATCCTTTAAAAAGTGGAAGTTAAATCCTAGTGAGGAAAATAGAAAGGAGCATAAACGCCGGCAAATGAAGTGTAAAAATACAATTAGGAAGGCCAACAAAGAATTTGAGGAACAGTTAGCCCAAGACTCAAAAAGTAATAGCAATTTTTTTTTAAAGTACATCAGAAGCAGGAAGCCTGCTAAACAACCAGTGACGCCACTGGACGATCGAGGTGCTAAAGGAGCACTCAAGGACGATAAGGCCATTGCGGAGAAACTAAATGAATTCTTTGCATCGGTCTTCATGGCTGAGGATGTGAGGGAGATTCCCAAACCTGAGCCATTCTTTTTAGGTGACAAATCTGAGGAACTGTCCCAGATTGAGGTATCATTAGAGGAGGTTTTGGAACAAATTGATAAATTAAACAGCAATAAGTCACCAGGACCAGATGTTATTTACCCAAGAGTTCTGAAGGAACTCATAGGTGAAATTGCAGAACTACTAACTGTAGTCTGTATCCTATCATTTAAATCAGCTTCTGTACCAGATGACTGGAGGATAGCTAATGTGACACCAATTTTTAAAAAGGGCTCCAGAGGTGATCCCGGCAATTACAGGCCGGTAAGCCTGACTTCAGTACCGGGCAAACTGGTTGCAACTATAATAAAGAACAATATTGTCAGACACATAGATGAACATAATTTGTTGAGGAAGAGTCAACATGGTTTTAGTAAAGGGAAATCATGCCTCACCAATCTACTAGAATTCTTTGAGGGGGTCAACAAGCATGTGGACAAGGGAGATCCAGTGGTTATAGTGTACTTAGATTTTCAGAAAGCCTTTGACAAGGTCCCTCACCAAAGGCTCTTAAGCAAAGTAAGCTGCCATGGGATAGGAGGGAAGGTGCTCTCGTGGACTGGTAACTGGTTAAAAGGTAGGAAACAAAGGGTAGGTATAAATGGTCAGTTTTCAGAATGGACAGAGGTAAATAGTGGTGTCCCCCAGGGGTCTGTTCTGGGACCAGTCCTATTCAACATAGTCATAAATGGTCTGGAAAAAGGGGTAAACAGTGAGGTGGCAAAATTTGCAGATGATACAAAATTACTAACGATAGTTAAGACCCAGGCAGACTGAGAAGAGTTACAAAAGGATCTCTCAAAACTGGGTGACTGGGCAACAAAATGGCAGATAAAATTTAATGTTGATAAATGCAAAGTAATGCACATTGGAAAGCATAATCCCAACTATACATATAAAACGATGGGGTCTAAATTAGCTGTTATCACTCAAGAAAGAGATCTTGGAATCATTGTGGATAGTTCTCTGAAAACATCCACTCAATGTGCAGCAACAGTCAAAAAAGCGAACAGAATGCTGGGAATAATTAAGAAAGGGATAGATAATTGGACAGAAAATATCATGTTGCCTCTAAATAAATCCATGGTACGCCCACATCTTGAATACTGTGTGCAGATGTGGTTGCCCCATCTCAAAAAAGATATATTGGAATTGGAAAAGGTTCAGAAAAGGGCAACAAAAATCATTAGGGGTATGGAATGGCTTCCGTCTGAGGAGAGATTAATAAGACTGGGACTTTTCAGCTTGGAAAAGAGACGGCTAAGGGTAGATATGATTGAGGTCTATAAAATCATGACTGGTGTAGAGAAAGTAGATAAGGAAGTGTTGTTTACTACTTCTCATAACACAAGAACTAGGGGTCACCAAATGAAATTAATAGGCAGCAGGTTTAAAGCAAATAAAAGGAAATATTTCTTCACACAATGCACTGTCAACCTGTGGAACTCCTTGCCAGAGGATGTTGTGAAGGCCAAGACCATAACAGGGTTCAAAAAAGAACTAGATAAGTTCATGGAGGACAGGTCCATCAATGGTTATTAGCCAGGATTGGCAGGGATGGTCTGTAGCCTCTGTTTGCCAGAAGCTGAGAATGAGCGACAGGGAATGGATCACTTGATGATTCCCTGTTCTGTTCATTCCCTCTGGGGCACCTGGCACTGGCCACTGTCGGAAGACAGGATACTGGGCTAGATGGACCTTTGGTCTGACCCAGGAGGGCCATTCTTATGTTCTTATATGTCCTCTGTGTGTGTGGGTCCAGGGGGCACAGTCTAACATAGGTGCTGGAACTAAGGGTGCTGCAGCACCCTCTGGTTTGAAGGGGTTTCCATTATATCCAGGGTTTACAGTTTGGTTCAATTGCTCCCAGCCCCCCCACTATAAAAATAGTTCCAGCATCCCTGCAGTCTAATCACCCAAACTGGAGTTGGACCAGGCAACGCCCCCCCGCCCAGCTTTTGTAAAAACTTCCCTGGGTTCTATAGGCGCTGATTCAGCAAAACACTTACAGCCATCCCCGTTCAGCCAAGAACGATTAAAGCATCAATGGGACTTAAGCACCGGCTTAACTTTAAGCATGTGTTTAAACGCTTTTCACGAATCGCAGCCTAAACGCATGGACCTCCCAGTAGAGACGGAAGGATGTTTTGGCTTGACCCCTGGCAGAACGCACAAAGGGAGAGACGCTGTGCAGTGTGTATGACAAAGTGTGTTGTGTGTGCAGTGGTTGACCAGGCTCAGTGAAGACAGCAAATCTCTCCCCAACATAATTCTATGGAAATATTTTGTGGACCTTAGCTTCTTTATATTTATTGGGCCACACCTTCAGCTGGTGTCGATCAGCCGAAGCTGCACTGAAGTCAGAAGCTGACAGACACCAGCTGAAGACATGAACCATTTCCCCCCTCTTCAAACAAATTAGGGCCCTGTAGCGGGGTGGTCACCCCGCTCATGCCCTGACGGGCTTAAAACAGCCCTGGGAGAGGGCTGGGGGGGGGGGAAAGCTAAGCTGATTGGGGGAAAGCAGCCACAGGTGGGGCCACGCCCCAATCAGGCCACGGCTGGCCCTATAAGAGGGCTGAGGGGCAGAGACTGAAAGACACTCACTCTCTAGCTTTTTGAGAGAGAAGGACCTGGCTGCCTGGGAGCTGAGAAGGGTACCTAGGGTAGAGCAGTGCTGGGGAGATCCGGCCTAGCAAAACCCCAGGCTGCAGGCCTAGTTAAAGGCCTACAAAAGGGTACTGGGGCTGCAGAGGGGCAGCCCAGAGATAGGCAAAGGCAGCAGGTCCTAACCCCCTTGGCAATGATGAGTGGGTTACAGACTGCCGTCTGCCCCAGGGAGTGGGGGCTAGATGATGACTGGCAGTAGCCACTGAGGCGAGGGGGGTTTAGAGGGTTGGGGGTTCCCCTGGGAGGGGAAACCCAGCTTGTGGATTACTGCTAGGGGGCAGAACACTGACATAGAGGGGCACCGGGGTCTAGGAGGGACACATGGGCCAGCGGCAGGCAAGACACCAGCCTGCAGAGGGCACTCTGGGGTGGAAAGAGCTAATTCCTGAGACGGCCAGCAGGAGCCGCCCCGCGGGTGAGTCGTCGCCCCGCCACAGGCCTTGATTAGAGGTTGTATGTACCACTGTGTGTTTTAATGCCCGTTTTGACTAAGGATGCTGTCCTAAATAGCAAAATATTGTGGGGTGGGGACAGGAGGTAAAAACCAGCCACTAAAAAAAGCTAGAAATATGTTTAAAGTATTTTAATTTTAAGGGGAATTCTTAGTTTTGGAATATTCTTAGGCACAAGCCATTCATGAGATGATCTGCCAAGTACTGTGATAATCAATAATCCCATATTTTGAACAGCATCGTTTGTTGGTTTGGGTTATTTTAAAATCAAAATGATTGAGTTCTATAAATAATAAAAGAGGAACTCTGAAATGTTACATGTTTTCCACAACAGGATTAATAAAAGTCCCCTAAACTAGGTAAAAAGATACCATTTCGTAACAAATCCACTGAGTGGAGGGCAAAAAAATAATAATTATATACATTAAAAAATATAAGGGCAACTATAAGAATGAGTGGAAGTGTTTAAATGATACGGGCTGGGTCATCTGCTGGTTTAAATTGGTGTAGCGCTGATTTACTGAACTAGGCTTCTGTTCCATTGATTTTAATGGCGCTACATTGATTTGCACCAGCTGGGGACCTGGCCCATTGACTTCAATGGAGTTACAGCGATTTACACGAGCAGAGGATTGGGCCCAGAATTTATACTTGGTCGTAAGTTACGGTACATTTCGGACAGGAGTGGAATGATTAAGCTCAGATGTCTTTATTAGGTGATTTCCTTTCCAAGTTTCATGTCTCCTTGATGTTTAAAAGTCTCAGTTGTGAAACAAATACAGTATTGTAGCCAGCACTGAGATCCCTACGCTGGTCCACAGGTGCAAAGAGCCAGAACCTGTGGATTCTTGCTGAGGTGTCTGTGAAAGGGGAGGCCGGAGTGCTCCCTGCTCCCGTCTGTCCCTGCTGAACCCCCTCAATTCAAACTTGAAGGGTGGAGCCAGGGGTGAGGGGCAGTGCCAGGGAAGAGCCGTAGTTTGCTGTACTTGAACCTCCACAGGTTATGGTTCTTTGAGTGCATCGAAGTTCGTCCCCGATTCAGCAAACCACTTAAGCATTTGCTTAACTTTAAGCATGTGCTTCAGTCCCCTTGAAGCCAATGGTGCTTAAGGTTAAGCATATACTTAAGTGCTTTGGTAAATCAGGGCCTTAATGTTGCAAGAGGAACCCAGAAAAGCAGTATGTAGGGGATAGCTCTCCATGAGCCAGAGATCTTCTTCCTTGCAACAACCTCTCCTGTCCCCACTTGCTTCTAGAATGGTGCAGACAACTGGTTTTGAAAGCAAAATGGAAAAAAAAAAAAAAAGTTGGGGGTCGATCCAAAAAGCCCAACATTTCCCCAGTTTTTCAGTGAAACAAAACATACATTTGTTTCAGGTCAGGCAAATTGCTTTGTTCAACCCAAAAGCAAACGTTGCAATTACAAGTGTTCCACATTTTTGACATTTTTAAAAAATAAAACCAAAAGGAAAATTTGAAACATAAAGTAGTTTTGATGAAAACGATCAAAGCATTTGCTTTTTAAAAGGTCAAAACAAAACCTCGATTTTTTAAAGGTTTATTTTGGTCCAAAACAATGTGGTGAAAGTAACACGAATTCAGGCAAAGTTTCAATATTGCCAAATCTGTATTTTTTGCCAAAAAAAGTTTCAGACAATGAAATTTGCCCAGCTCTGCTAGCACCCCTCCTGGATCCCACCTGCCAAGTCGCTACCCCTATAAAGAAGGTTTAGTTTTGAAACTCTAGGAGATTCAGCTCTACTCCTGACTCTTTGTGACCGTAGATGAATTATCTGTAAAATGAGGATAACAGCACTCACTTCTCATGTCAGTTTAAGAGTCTGTACAAGGCTTTGAAATTATTGAGCCATGAGCAATGTTAGAAGTCATCTCTCGGGCTGGGATGATGATGATGCAGTTTTGCATTGTGAGCAGTGTCCCAACCTCCAAATAATCCACAGGTCCAAGAACAAAGGGCACCCCAGATGTTCTGAAAATACTAATAACTGGCAGGCAATTGACATGGATGATCAAGGCTTGTTCAGCACAATCAAGGATGTCCAGGAAAGAGCAAAGATAAACAGCAGGAATTAAGACACAAGACTATATAACACAACAATTGCAAATTATAACCTCTTTGGTACAGGGTCTGCCTCTTATTAAGTCCCCTATTCTACAAAGATTTACACGTACTTTCGACTTTCTGCACAGCAAGCAGTTCCAATGGAAGTAAAGTTAAGCATGTATGTAAATTATTGGAGGATCAGGGTATCGGTGTTTCTACAGCTCCCAACACTATGGGACCCTGATCCAATACTACTATTAGTAGGCTTCGAGAAGATTTAGTTTACATTTGCTCACGTGAGTTTGTCTCATTGATTCTTTTATCCAAATTGCTTTGTTACATCAATGTATTATTATTTACGCAATGCATTGATGCTTATGTTCATCATTCAATAAGTGACGTTTGCATGTGCTGTTATACAGTAACTCTCTACAAATAATAAAACTTTTATCAAGAAGGAAAATGTTTCTTATTCACAGAGATCTATTGTGTAGTGGGAGGATAGTGTAAAATAAAATTCATTTATTCTGCCCCTCCCTGAGGGCCAGCGTTTGACCGTCCTGCCTACAGAAATCTCGCTGAAATCTCTGGCTGCTTGAAGATCTTCAGGTGACTTCTGATCACCTTGTTGAAGAAATGAATCTTCAATTAAATATGTCTATGGTCCCAGGTCAGCAAAGCATTTCAAAATGTGCTTAAGTCCATCCCTATTCAGCAAGGTTCTTAAGTAGGTATTAAAGATAAGCTGGTCAGAAAACTGATTCTGTCCTGCAAAAGATGGACTAAAAAAAAAAAAAAAAGTTCTGAGTTGGGACAAAAAGCCAAGATGCTGAAATTATTCATGTTTTTTTTTCATTTCAGGTCTATCAAAACATTATTTCAACTTTGACCCATTTTCATTTTAAAATATAAAATAAAGTCATTTCAAAACAAAAACAATCAAAACTTTTCATTCTGAAAATGTCAACACAGGACATTTTGGAAACATTTTTTTCTTCAAAATTACATTGTTAAAATTGATACTTTTGGGGGCAAATAAATAAATAAATAAAAGGACTGGTTTTGACAAGACAGCATTTTCCAAAGGACAACTGCTTTGATGAAAGTTTTCCGATAAGCTCTAGTTTATGCACATGCTTAAACACATACGAGAAGACAATGGAACTTAAGCACATGCTTAAAGTTAAGCATGTGCTTAAGTGCTTTGCTAAATAAGGATGGGCCGCTGAATTGAGGCCTAAAGGAATCACTGTATTCGGGATGCCAGGAAAATGACCTCCCTTCCTCCCGCTCTGCTGGCAGCTGATGACAAGACGCTGATCTGCAGATCTTATTTTCTTATCCAAAGCTGTCCTGCCTTCCCCAGTGCACCATTAGAGACATGTTCAATGCAGTCATCATCCACTCAGAACCTCCTGCTGTTCTCTGAGCCTTCACCTCCACCTCTACTCTGCAGCAGAACAATGCATGGGTTATTTACAACCTGCAGTCGTGTTCCCCAGGCCCACTGTTTTAAAGTTGTGGAGGCCAGAGTGGTGGTGGTAGGGAAACCTTCATTTCAGAGAGGCTAGGCTCTTCCCTGGCTCTCCCAGAAATGTTGACCCGTCCCTTCTCTTTATCTGCACAAAACTTAGCTGCCTGTTCTCTGAAATCAAACCGTTCATGTTGCAAAAGCAGAAGGTTGCTGCCACCTAAAGGCCAAGCTTAGCAAGTGTTCTTCAGAGAAAGGACTAGCTAGTATCGCTCTGGGGACCGCTTTGAAAGGGCTGATGAACGCACAGAAGTTGCATCGGTTTAGTTACATCGGTTTAACATCACACCTTTTTCAGGGCGTGGCTACAGGGCCTGGCTACATGGGGACACTCAGGAAAGTTGAGGCGACTCAACGAAAACCCACACCTCCTAGCCGATAGTTACGCCAGCAAAACCTCCAGTGTAGTCACCGCTATGCCAATAGAAGAGTGCTTCTGGCCGCATATCTGGTGTCATTTGGGGAGGTGGTGTTACTATACCTGCAAATAAACCCTCCTTCTGTCAGCATATGCTGCATCTGTACTAGTGGGCTCTGCTAGTACAGCTATACTCCTACAGCTGGTAGCATCAAAGCCTGTGCCGTGCAGATTAGCCCTTAAGCTTCTTCCATTACAACAAACTCAGGTCACATTTACTCCTGGATGAGAGCATCCCCACAGATGTTTAATGCACTTTAACTTTACACCTTTAGTTGATTTTGCCTTAACTTTCCTGAGTGGCCCATGTAGACCGGGCATCAGATCAGTACAACTTTGTGTGCAGATCAGTGCAAAGAGAGAGAGAAATATCTTCTTGGCAGATCCGAGTTCCAGCTGCTTGGCCATCAAGGTAGTTCATTATGCTGTTCCAAAGAACACAATCTGAGACCCACTGCAATAGAAGAGGTGAAACAGGGACTAGAAATATTTTAAACTGTTACTTGTTGCTTGGCTTGTGTCATCTCTGTGCCAGATACCTCCATCCCAGACCAACTGCAGTTGTTCCTCCCAGCTCTGATCCAGATTTCACACTCCATGGCAGAGCGGATGTTGTCTAGACTTGGTTGCCACTGGGGTCTGTCAGTCTGAATTGTCACTTCCATCAGATAACACTATGGACTAGAGTCTGGGTTTAGTTTTGCCCCTGGAAATCGTTCAGCGTTTACTTCAGATTTACATCAGCATAGCTGAGATCAGAGTCTGGCCTCATAGCTACAGTCTCCTAAAGTAAAATGATCCCAACACACTTCCAGAAGGAAGAGATTAGAGCTGTTAAAGTTTTCACAAAAAATGTCATCCCTTTTTTGGGTCAAATTTCATTTTTTTAACTTGAAAAGGGATGACTCTTTTTTGTGAAAAAAAAAAAAGACCCATTTCCCCACCAAATTTTGAATCAGTTTTGAGGAAGTTTCACTGAAATTTTGAGTTTCTAAAATTTTTGACCCGTGTTAGTAGAAACACCTGGTAATTTGTTAATTAAGTTGACATTGAACCAAGACTAATCTTTTCTCTCGTGTCCCCATGTGTGTCTGCACATCACCTAGCACACAGCTGGAGCTATGGAATAGTACAAAGAGGAAGACCCGGAAGAAAGAGCCAGTCACCATAACATATATTGCATCCGGATTGGAAGTTAAAGATGTATGCTGGTGGCTTAGCTGGTCTTTGCCTGCCAACGTTTGCTCACAATAGCCCCACCAATGCTCTGGCTTGCCTATATATTTAAAAGCAAAGGTGTTCTGGGGACGAGTGCCAATCACATAACCTGTCAACATTTGCCTTCCATGGTTCATGGAAGAGGGAATAGTTAAGAAGGGGTGTGTGTGTGTGGGAGGAGACAGGCTTTCAGATGGAACGAGGAAATTGGCAAGGAGGATCTTTAGCAAAGAGTTGTCCTTCTCGCCACATTTTCATTTCATCGCTGATCGTAGGAGAACGCCAGCCGAGTGAACAAGAATAGGGTATCAGGGGGTAGCCATGTTAGTCTGTATCCACAAAAACAACAAGGGGTCCGGTGGCACTTTAAAGACTAACAGAATAGGGTAGTATCCCTTTAAATAGCTTGTGAGCCCTCTAGTGGCGCTCACTGTGTCCTATTTTTCAGGAGCTGGCAGCACCAGCCAGGCAGCAGTGTGTGAAGGCCTGGCACGATTTCTGTATATTCTGTAAACACGGTTCTTTGAGACCCAACTATGCCGGTGTGGTTTCTTCATATTGTTTTGTTCTGTGAAGAGCAAAAGACACCAACCAGCATTTCCTCATATACCTCCAGCCATTTTAAAGCCCCCGGAAAAAATATTTGTTTCTCCAGTCAGTATATAATGTGTTCCCCTAAGAGTCATATGATACTGGCCATTATTCCAGCCTAAGAGTTATCATTGTCTTGTGGTGAGCGCGGCTCAAACCCTTGGGAGCTTGGGTTTGGTGCGTGTCCAGAACCCGTTGCGTCTCCAAATGATCTGGAATCCCTGAGTCTGCAACATTAGGTGGGGAATCATGAGATTTCCAGGACTCCTGCTTGTGTGGGATGGAAATACCAGGCAAAGAGTCTTTCTGCTTCCGGCCCAGAATGTAGAAGGGAAGAGGCAACCAGGAGAAAGAAAGAAAAAAAAACCCCAAACAAAACAGGAAAGGAAGTTAACCAATTTTTTCAAAGGTTCGATTTAAGATTTTGTTGGATAGATCCGGAGGGCTCTTATTTTATTTCAATCTTCTTGTCCACCCCTAATTATAAACTAGTGGAACCATGTGTTGTAATTAAAGCACGGTCCTGGGGATCCAGGAAGGCACCCACCACTCTGCTCGGTCTCCTGGCACAACTCTTCCCCTCACCTGTGACTGTCTTCTCCACTCAAGGTCCCAGCCACTGCCACTCAATGAGGCTCTTTCTATTGATTTTGAAGGGTGTTGGATCTGGACTTTATGTTGTAGCTTTTCATGGGAGAGACTGGGTCAATTTTCAGAAGTGCCTAAGTGACTTAGGCGCCTGAGTCCCCTTGACTTTCATGGGGAGCCAGGGCTTGTTCCCATAATACAAGAACTAGGGGCCACCAAATGAAATTAATGGGCAGCAGGTTTAAAACAAATAAACGGAAGTTCTTCTTCATACAGTGCACAGTCAACTCGTGGAACTCCTTGCCTGAGGAGGTTGTGAAGGCTAGGACTATAACAGCGTTTTAAAGAGAACTGGATAAATTCATGGAGGTTAAGTCCATTAATGGCTATTAGCCAGGATGGGTAAGGAATGGTGTCCCTAGCCTCTGTTTGTCAGAGGGTGGAGATGGACGGCAGGAGAGAGATCACTTGATCATTACCTGTTAGGTTCACTCCTTCTGGGGCACCTGGCATTGGCCACTGTCGGTAGACAGAATACTGGGCTAGATGGACCTTTGGTCTGACCAGTACAGCCGTTCTTATGTCCTTATGCTTGTCTACACAGGAACATTCAGGAAAGTTAATCTGTGTGTGAATTGAAAGTGTAATTTACCTCTTAACTGATCCACTTTGAAAGTTAATGCAGATTAACTTTCCTGAGTGTTCCCATGTAGACTCTCATTTAGGTTCTTAAGTCACATAAGTACTTTTGAAAATCTCACCCACTGATTCTTATTATCTGTTTGTATAGCACTTTTACCACAGTGGGACCTTGACCCTGACTGGGGCCTTTGGGTGCTATGGTAGGACAAATGCTAAAAGTAATATAATAATAAGGGGCCTGACTGATCTCCTATTGGTTTGATTTCCAGAGGTAACTCCATTGATTTCAGTGGAGTCAGCACAGCACAATCAGCCCCATGGACATTACTGTCAAACTGCTTTCTCTTTTCAGGGAGCAGCAGAAGAGGAGATAGCGGTGGGGGAATGGCCTGTATTGTAAGACAGTCACAAGCTGCAAAATCCCGACTGGAATATGGCTGTGTCCTGGGAACTTCTTGATGTTCAAGGGTGGTTGATCTGGGGTTTTGGCTCAGGACCGTTTCTCTTCTAAGTCCCCGATTCATCAAAGCACGTACTTAAGGCCCATTGTTGTCATGTGCTTAACTACTTTGCTGAGCTGGACCCTAAATCCAGAAACGTGCTTGCCGGCAGGGCAGTCATGCTTTCCCCCGGGTTCTCTTGTAAATCAGGCGCTGATTGCACAGAGAGTTCTGAAGGAAACAGATGAACCTCAAGCTTGGCTCACGTGTCATGGGAAGTCACTCATTTCCTGCCCTGGGCTCTCTGAGGAGCGAGCCTTGTCTTTGACAAGACTCTTAATTAGCCAGAAAGTTGGGTCATAACCACTGCTGTGTCTCCCCTTGTCATGGTTAGACTCTAGGGGGTGTGAAAAATTGAAACAGTACAATGAGCGTTTAGAGAAACTCATGTTAATTTTAGAGAATGAAAGGAGGAATTTTTTACCCCTGTTGATAATGATTTTCAAACCGTGAATACCCCCAGGAAAGGAAGAGAAAGGGTCTCTCTCTAAACAGCTTTAAAAACATATCCCTCCTAAGCACCTGTGGCTTAGGAGGTGGTGCCAGGCTGCAATCGATTCTTGTGGAATAAAGACTCCAGCCCAGCTACTGGAACTAAAGTTCAGGCCTGTCTGTCATGTGTTTCCACAGAGCTCAGAGTTTGCCTGACTCTTCCTCCCTACGTGCGGGTGACAGGCACGCCTCACAAGCTCCAGAATTTGGGTTCGGTGGGCGGGAGAATCCAATGGAGACAGAAAGAGACCACCTACGTTGGAAGCTGTAGGTCAGCTGGCCTGGTGTGAAACACCACCCGGGCTGCCGAAAAGGGATAAGGAATCTGCAGACGTACTTGTTAACTGGGAAAGACCTCATCAGGTGCTTTACAGAGTGGACATGCTGACAGAGCACACTGCAAGGAACTATAGCAAGGGGACTTTGAAGTAGCTAGGGCTCCAGTAGCTTGTTTGTGATCAAAACATATTGACAAGCTCAAATAAGAAATGCATCTTGAAGGGCCTTAAAGACACTGGGCCTGATCCTCAGCTGGTACTGAGGATCAGGCATTGCTCCACTGAAGCTAAATGGATTTACACCAACAGAGGACTTGGCCAACGGACTGTTTAAATCTCATCCAAGCTGCCTGGGAGGTAGGTATTACCCTTATTTTAGAGATAGAGCTCTTGATATGGGCCCCACTCAGACCTACTGGAGAAGGGGCAGCAGGGAGCCCGCTGTGGCTGTTAGATCCTCAGCCGCTCAGCCTTAGCATATATTAAAGATGTGTAGCAGCTGCGTTAACTTATGCCAGTGGCAAGTGAGGCATCCCCCAGCCCATGCCAGACCCCCAGGATGACTCTGGCATCCCCCCCTCTCTCCTTACTCAGAGGCAACAGACCTGTTGCCACCAGCTTTCTGCTGGCAGAGTTCTGCTCAGGGGAAATTCTCTGCCAGCCACTTTAAGGCCTCGTTAAAGCTATTTACGGGACGCAAAGTGAGCATAGCAGACCAAAGAATCCAGTCCAGAGAATCGCTGAGATAGACGGGAGTGGACTAGTGTCTCAGAGGGCCTGGATCAACTGAAAATTTGGTGACCCTTCCCCCCTTTCAACCCCACCACCAGACTCTGTGATCTTCCTTTTCAAACTTCGCTCAAAAGCGATTTCCTGGAACTTCTCAGTACTTGCTGCATGGTCAAAATGGAAGGAAGCTCGTAGACTCTGATCCTGCAAAGGGGCTTCTAGAGCACCCTAATGTGGCAAGGGGTGGCCATGCAGGTACCCCACCCTCTGTTCCCTCCTGGGTCTCTCAGTAACTTTCCATAGTCCAAGATTCCCTGTCTGTGGAATAATTCATTGGGTCTTTGCACAGTTTCCAGGGCCCTTCCAGGCCCAAATCCTTCCCTCTCGGCTAAGGGTTTACATAGCCAACTTCCAAGGCTCATATGGGGCGATGCTTCTCCCTGGTGCCTCTGAATTGCCCTCCACCAGTTCCACCCAGGGTTGGCAACAAAGTCTTTCAGGAAAGAAAACTCAACCCTAAACCTTCATTACAACATTGGGAGAAGTCTTCCAGCCTTCCTCCACAACCTTGGAAATCAGATTGCACCACCTCAGTCCCTTCTCCGCTGGGCTGTCTCCTGCAGGGGCTTTCCTGCTCTCATCTCCTCTAGGCCAGCTCACTCCCTCATTCCAGGCCTCTCCCTTATCTACCCCAGAGGCCTGATTGGGTCGCACGATCCTCTTGACCTGCTTCATTTTCCCCACCCGGGGAGGTGGACTCACTGTGTCACAGGTGGGGCTGGACTTGGAAAAGGTTCAGAAAAGGGCAACAAAAATGATTGGGGTATAGAACGGCTTCCGTATGAGGAGAGCTTAATAAGACTGGGACTTTTCAGCTTGGAAAAGAGATGACTAAAGGGGGGATATGGTAGAGGTCTATAAAATCATGAGTGGTATAGAGAAAGTAAATAAGGAAGTGTTATTTACTCCTTCTCATAATACAAGAACAAGGGGCCGCCAAATGAAATTAATAGGCAGCAGGTTTAAAACAAACACAAGAAAGTATTTTTTCACGCAATGCACTGTCAACCTCTGGAACTCCTTGCCAGAGGGTGTTGTGAAGGCCAATACTATAATGGGGTTCAAAAGGGAGCTAGATAGCTTCATGGAAGATAAGTCCATCAATGGCTATTAGCCAGGATGGGCAGGGATGGTGTCCCTAGCCTCTGTTTGCCAGAATCTGGCATTGGGTGACAGGGCATGGATCACTTGATGATAACCTGTCTGTTCATTCCCTTTGGGGCACCTGCCATTGGCCACTGTCAGAGGACAGGATACTGGGCTTGATGGACCTTGGTCTGGCCCAGTATGGCCGTTCTTATGTTCTTAAAGGGCCTGTCTCCCTGTGACAGGGTCCCACATGACCTCCTAAACCCACATGGAATTCCCCCTTTGGCTTTTCTGGGCCCACACAAAGGTATAAGTGTTCGCTAACCTGCACTGATACATGCAGGCCTGGTGCCATAGTTCTGATATTAGTTCAATGGTCACTGTTAATCAGTGCATATAGGTTATCTATACCACCCCCACCACACTAATAAGTGTTATGCACATGGTATTGGTACAACATATACATGTGTGTGTTGGCTAATGGTGCTAAATTGTACTACGCTTATTCTTGTTCTCTTATGCTACAACACATATCCCACGATGCCCTGGGAGAAATATAGCTCAGCATTAGACATAGGCAAATACGGAAACGGTCAAAAGCTAGATGGATGAGTGTCATGAAACAAAGGTACAAGGCAAGAATGTAAGATGCTATGTATTAGGGACTATGTTCACGCGCCGTAACATCTGGAATTTCCATCATTCAAAACAAAAGATGGGGAAGGCACAGGAAGGTACCAAAGAAAAAGCTGGCACAAGCTGGCTAGTTAAACTTCGACTTTAAGTGACTTGAAGAGCGTTGTGTAACTTGTAAACCGCCATGCTGTGATGGCTAGTTTAAGGGGGCATTTGGGACGCACATCTTCTGTGTAAGGCGAACTAAACACACTGTGAGCGTTCACTTCCTGGGAAGGACTAACTCTTTCTTTCTTGTACCGTATCGCTTTGTCTTTAGACAACAGATTTGGCTGAGCTTAGTTATTTGATCTCTTGAATATTCTTAATACTGAACTGCAAGTATAGTCAATTAGTTGGCTATCATTTTAGTCAATATCACCCTGGCTTTAGAGGCCATTGTGGGCAGCCCTGGTTGAGAAGGGAGAGTGGTTTAGTGGTTAGAACAAGGTATGGGCATCAGGACTCCTAGGTTTTATTCCCAGCTTTGCCACTGAGTTCCTGTGTCACATCCTTTGTTTGTGATGTGCCTATCACACAAAACGTGGGCATGTTCTGCGGTGCAGCCTAAAAACAGCTAAACTGATTGTCAAGTCACTGCGGTCCTCTGTTCCTCAGTTTCCCCAGCTGTGGGAAGGAAGTGACAAATACTGACTTCCTTCTCGGGGTGCTTGGGAAGCTGACTTAATGTAGTTAATTAATTCATGCCATGTAAAAGTGTTTTGAGATCTGTGGTGCCATGCAAGTGCTAAGATGTTCTGCAAAGACTACGCGAGAGCTAAGGACTAAGGCCCAGACCCTGAGAGGTATCTAGGTACCTAACTCCCATTGATTTCAGGGACAGCTAGGTGCCTAAATACCTTTGAGGATCCAGGCCTGAGTGACTGGTGCATAGGTGGGCTTTGGAACCCAGGATGTATGCATGTACTTAAGTGGATGTCTCTATCTCTACATCTTCCTCTTCCAGGCAGTACTCTGTGCTTCAGTCCATTGTCTCTCCGTGATGCTACCTAATCCATCCTACCAGTTCGTACCAGGCCTGCATCTTCCCCCCCTTGCCTGCAGATTGTCTCTCCAGCTCTTCAGCTGTAGCGTCCACCTCCTGCCCCGCTGGATTTCAGTGAGACTGATCAGCTGCTTTGCCATGTCCCTGGTGCCTTCCCTGGACATTCCTGCCACATTCAGGACAAACTCCCGGGCTCCTCTAGCTCGGCAGTGACCTCCAGTGGCAAAAAGTGGCCAAAGGAAAAGCAGCTCCGCGGTGAACTGATGGGACGGACAGGAATCATCCTCCTAATCTGACACACGTACACAGCACCTGGCAGGAAGGAGAACTGACCCTCGGGGTGCTTTTTGCAGATTGCAGGACACAAGACCTAGCGAGGACCACTTCGCCCACCACTGACAATAAGGGAAGAGGGACCAGTTAGGGTCAAATAAGGTTATTCCACTTAGGGGCATAACCAGGGATGGACCTGGGTGGGACGCGGGCCCCTACTTAGCAGCCAGGCCCACCCAAATCTGAGCAGGGGTATGGTGCTGCCGAGGCGTCACTCGGGCACCTGGAATCCAGGAGTGAGCTATACGCTGTCCTTCAGAGAGCAAAGCTCCGGCAGCTCTTCCTGGCCATTTTCTGAGCCTCCCCGTGGCAGGTGAAGCCCTGTGTCTGGGGGCACCAGGGCTAGGAAGAGGGTGTGGTATCGGGGGAGACGATGAGCTAGCAGGTGCTCGGGGGCTGCCCGTTGGCCAGCGGCGCTTTCTGCATGGTTTACTCCTGCCGGCCGGAGGCAGCGGCAAGGCCAGTCTCTCTGCAGCGCTCCCAGGAGAGGATGCCCTTTGCTGGGCAACTCAGTACAGAGTCTGGGTCAAGTTGCGTGCAGAGGCAAGCCCCTGCAGCGCAGCCGGAGCTGACCCTGCACAGGGGCCATTTGGCCCACAGGAGACGTGAGCCCCCAGCTGAAGGGCAGCAGCCCAGACCCCGCAACGAGGCAACGGATCCATCTCTTCCCCCGCTGCAGAGTCAGGGTGCAGCTGAGGGGATCAGCGCTCCCCGCCCCGGCCAGGCTGCACAGCCAGCCGGCTTGGCCAGTGGACAGCACAGTCTGGCATTGCCCGTCCACCCAAAAGTCGGGGCCCACCCAAATTTCCTCTCCTAGCTACACCACTGCTTCCACTTCTCTTCTTTATTTCCACAACTCCCTGGGCTCTTCTGAGTTTGGAGCAGGTGCAGAAACTATCTGGAAATGCAGACTTGATCAACTCAGACAAGCTTTGGCTAATCACCCAGAATTCTATCTATCTATCTATCTATCTATCTATCTATCTATCTATCTATCTATCTATCCCCATCCACCCCCTATCTATCTATCTATCCCCATCCACCTGGTATCTTATCTGTCTATCTATCCCCATCCATCCTGTATCTTATCTATCTATCTATCTATCTATCTATCTATCTATCTATCCCCATCCACCCCGTATCTATCTATCTAATTGCTTATGTTTATGTCCCATTGAAGTCAATGGGACTGAAGCAGATGCTTACAGTTCAGTGCTGTCTGGGCCTAGTTACTCCGAATTTTCACTGGTGCAAGTGAGATCAGAATCTGGGGCCCTTTTTTGCAGACCTCCACCTGTGATACAGCCAGCTTGGTGCAAGGGGCAGCGACAAGTGTGATCATTTGTCTTAGCCTTGCCACGCAGCTCCCGTGTGTGGCAGAGAGAAGGCGGTGAGGCACTTGTCCCGCAGGGTCTATTCGGCTCCCGCAGCAGGAGCCCCCAGCTGAACAAATGAGATAACCCTCTCCCTTGGGGCGGTGCGAGTGTTGGGAATGGGGCAGAGGGCAGCGGCGCGAGGCAGGGAACATGTGTCAAAGGGGGAAGCGGCGGTTGAGCAGACGTGTGAGAAAAGGCGGGTGGAGAGAGCGCGTCTAATTGCATTTCTGAGAGCCCCCCCGACGGCATGATGTCATCGGCCAGACGCACTGACAAGTAAGTCCCTGGAGCCTGAGCCCCCACGCCCCTGCAGATTTATAAGGAAGCCAGGGCACTTCTGTCCGTGCTGAAACCGTAGCCCCGTCTGCCTTTACATGAAAGCGTGACCGGAGCGGTAAAAGCAATCGGCTCCAGAAGGTAGCTCTGGTTTTATGGGGGGTGAAGCAGGGGGTTTACTTTACACAGCTCTGGCTCCGGAGGAGGGGAAGGGGGGCAAAGAGCTGTTAAACGCCATCTTGACATCTTGTGGGGATCGGGCCCAGCACCTGTTCTCAGCTCTGCCTGCGGAATTAGCAATCAGGGGTGTGTGGAGGGGAGTGGGGATCCCGGCTGAGGAGCAGACGTGGCAGGGAAGAATTCCAGAGAGCTGCCACTCTGCCAGGCCCGGCTCCCCGGCTTCCTCAGCGCAGACCTCGCTCTCCATCTCAGGGCCTGAGCCGGAGCGCACCCAGCTCCCACCACAGTGCTTGGCAGGAGCTGCGGTTGCCCAGCCCCTCCACGGGCTCGCCCCCTGGTTTGTGCCGATTTATAGGAATACTGTCTGGAGCCATGGGCTGGCTCCTTTGCTGGCACAAATCAGCCGAGTTCCTTTGAAGTCAATGGAGCTTCACTCGGTCACTGCAGATGAGGATCTGCCCCAAATATTTCTGGGGACCCCTGATTTGTTTTGCTGTTGAGCCCACCCTTTTGGGAGGCGGCAGGGCCCAGGATGGGAGTCAGCACACCAGGGGGCAACCCCCTGGCTGTGATGTCTGCTCTTGTTGGGTGCCCTTCTCTCCCATTGAGACGCTCTCCTGCAAAGTGCTGGTCACCCCCGATGAGGCGCTGAGCACTGTCAACTCCCAGTGAAGCACCTGGGAGTATCTGGCCCTTAATGTGTGACCTCCGGCACATCTCATGGGGTCTGTCTACACTGCAACTGGGATGCTACAAATCTGGATCCTGCTTTATATTAAGGTTCCATTTATAAAAGGTTGATATATACTATGCACACCTTACAGACAGAGAGCCCCCAATATCGGAGCACCACGTGATTTTTAATGTCTTTATTCTCACAACACTCCTGTGAGGCAGGGAAATACTATTAGCCCCATTTTATAGATGGACAACCAAGGCACAGAGAAACTCAGCATCTTGCCCAAGATCACACTGGAAGCCTGTGGCAGAGCAGGGAATTGAACCTGGCTCTTCAAAGTCACAGACTACTGACCTAACCACTGAATAACCCTTCTTGGGAGTAGTACGTGTTATACAGATGGTTATAAGTACATCGGTAGAAGATGTGATAGATGGCTATAAACAACCTATTGTCCTGTTGGAATCTATCTATGGCTTAATACTTTATTAAATCATTTATTAATCATGTATTAACCCCCTATAAACTACTTCTGAAAGGAACCATAGTATAAAGTGTGACCAACATTTGCATCATGTTATCCCATGATCTCCTCCCTTTAAAATACTTACCTGAGCAGATGTATTTCCAGAACTTATGCCCTCGTTTAGTTAAATTGCTTTAATAATCTGCAACAGGTTTGTTTGTTTAACCGCAATTAAAACAAGAAATGCACCTGGTTCCAACTCCGTTAAAATAATAAAGGCAGGAAAGTCCAGACACCTGTTTTGTGTTCAAAATTAATACAACTATTTATTTAACATGGTGTTTCAGGGGTAATACACACATGGCTGGGGTACTTCCTCGAAATTTCAGGCTTTTGCCAAGCAGCTGAAGTTCAATGATTCAGGTACATTGAGGATGCTTTATGGCATTTTTCAGTTATTAACGTAGATGTTGACACCTGGCCATGAAGCCATTAGGAAATCCCAACTAGTACAGCATGCTTATGTGCATTTCCTCTGCAACATGGGCTTCCATGAGCACATCAGACCTATCCTCCACTCTATACACTGGCTTCCCAAAGAATAGAGAGGCAAGTTCAAGGTCTTAGACCTTCATGATGCTCGATGGCCTGGGTCCAGGATATCTAAGAGATCACCTGAAGCTCAAGGACGAGGACCCCACTTCTCTGGCACAATGGAACTGTCTCCAGTGTTCTCACCACCACTCTAAAGAGCAGCTATTTTACATCTAGTTGAATTATCCCTTTTTAAAAAAACTTTACCCAAATTAATTTGGTCACCTACTCTTGTAGCCTACAGGCTTATAGCCTTTCATCTGATACTTGCATTTGTGATTCCTATAGGAAATTTGCAGCTAGGAATATATGTAAATGGGGATATCTTGACTTTAACATCTTGACTTTAGTAAGGCTTTTAATATTGTCTTGCGTGACCTTCTCATAAACAAATTAGGGAAATAAAACCTAGATGGAGCTACTATGGGGTGGGGGCATAACTGGTTGGAAAATCGTTCCCAGAGAGTAGTTATCAGTGGTTCACAGTCATGCTGGAAGTGCATAATGAGTGGGGTCCCGCAGGGATCGGTTCTGTGTCCTGTTCTGTTCAATATCTTCATCAATGATTTAGATAATGGCATAGAGAATACACTTATAAAGTTTGCGGATGATACCAAGCTGGGCGGGGTTGCAAGTGCTTTGGAGGATAGGATTAAAATTCAAAATGATCTGGACAAACTGGAGAGATGGTCTGAAGTAAATAGGATGAAATTCACTAAGGACAAATGCAAAGTACTCCACTTAGGAAGGAACAATCAGTTGCACACATACAAAATGGGAAACAACTGCCTAGGGAGCGGTTTTGCGGAAAGAGATCTGGGGGTCATAGTGGATCACTAGCTAAATATGAATTAACAGTGTAACGCTGTTGCAAAAAAAAGCAAACATCATTCTAGGATGTATTAGCAGGAGTATTGTGAGCAAGACACGAGACGTAATTCTTCCGCTCTACTCCGTGCTGACTGGGCCTCAACTGGAGTATTGTGTCCAGTTCTGGGCGCTACATTTCAGGAAAGAGGTGGACAAATTGGAGAAAGTCCAGAGAAGAGCAACAAAAATGATTAAAGGTCTAGAAAAATGACCTATGAGGGAAGATTGAAAAAATTGGGTTTGTTTAGTCCGGAGAAGGGAAGACTGGGAGGGGACATGATAACAGTTTTCAAGTACATAAAAGGTTGTTACAAGGAGGAAGGAGAAAAATTGTTCTAGTTAACCTCTGAGGCTAGGACAAGAAGCAATGAGCTTAAATTGCAGCAAGGGCGGTTTAGGTTGGACATTAGGAAAAAATTCCTAACTGTCAGGGTGGTGAAGCACTGGAATAAATTGCCTAGGGAGGTTGTGGAATCTCCATCATTGGGGATTTTTAAGAGCAGGTTGGACAAACACCTGTCAGGGATGGTCTAGATAATACTTAGTCCTGCCATGAGTGCAGGGGACTGAACTAGATGATCTCTCAAGGTTCCTGCCAGTTCTATGATTCTATGATTCTCAGTGTAAGTGAAAACAGGCATAGCGGTTTCAGGTATGGAATTATCACATACAGGTGAGTACACAGGTACTTGGTGCTATGTAGTCTGCATAAGACTATGCACAGGCACATGGTGCCCCATACAGGAGTGTAGGTGCAAAAACCTTATGTACTGATAAGTTGCCAATCAGATGCTTGTAGAATAGTGGCATGATGGGGTGTATAAACCCCACACTAGCAAACCAGGGCTTAATCTGTGCCAGGGCTGAGCCCCAAGAGCTCTAGGCTTGGCAGTTCAGAGCCCCGGCACCGCTGGGCTTGCTGTGGCAGTTATGAATGTAAAAAAAATTGCTTGAGCCCCGACATCTGTTTCATTACAAACTAAGCACTGTAGGAAACAATGTGTCAATAGGAGCCTGTGGCCTAAGATCCGTGTAAGCGGTGCGGCCGTGCAGCAGGCTATAAAGGGCCACGCAGCCACAGGGCCTGGAGAGGAGAGAGGTAGGGCATGGGTGGGGACTGGGGAGGGGAGCAAGTTGGGGCATGCAGAGCTGCCACGGGCCCCTCCCCCAGAGCTCCCTGCTGCCAGTGGGGAGAGGGCTGGGGGGAGTCCTCTGGCCCCGGGGCAGCCTGCACCCCATACTCCTCATCCCTGGCCCCCACCCCAGAGCCTGCACCCCAAGCCAGAGCCCTCACCCCCCTGCACTCCAATCCCCTGCCCCAGCCCAGAGCCCCCTCCTGCACCCCAAACCCGCATCCCCGGCCCCACCCCAGAGCCTGCACCCCCAGCTGGAACCCTCCCCCGCCCCCGCACTCCAACCCCCTGCCCCAGCCCAGAGCCCCCTCCTGCACCCCAAACCCCTCATCCCCGGCCCCACCCCAGAGCCTGCACCCCCAGCTGGAGCCCTCACCCCCTGAACCCCAAACCTCAGCTCCAGCCCTGAGCCTGCTCCCAAACCCCTCCTCCCCCCCTCCACTACACATCACCTCTATATTGGTGCACATAACAAAATTCAATCCGCACATGCACATAAAAAATCAGAGGGAACACTGCCTGTGGCCCAATTAGCCCAGTGGCTGGCACCTGGAGGGTGGGCGAGGCCCAATTTAGTATTAGGCCCAGCTGGGGAGGAGGTGGGTGGTTACAAGAGGCAGAAAAGCTGAGGAAGGGATATGTACTCTAGGGGTTTCTGGTAGAGGAGTCTGTAGCACCCAGGAAGACGTCTGCAGGGGTAGGGAGTGACCTATGAGGGGAATTGGAAAGCTTGCCTGCAGTACAGCCAGTTGTGTGGCAGTAAGTCTGGGAAGCTCTCTGCAGTGGGCTACAGAGAACAGACTGAGAGAGAGACACAGGCTGAGCCCAGGAAACCAGGAGATTGTGCAAGGCAGGAAGTGGTCCAGGGAGATGCACCTTGGCTGCTTGCTACAGGGTCTGTGAACTGGAACCCAGATAAAAGAGAGGGTCTGGATTCCCCTGTGGGACCACAATAAGGGCTAGTGAAACCTCCCCTGAAACAAGTGGTAAGGACTGCCAGGCTAAGAGTCAGTGCAATGGCTTCATGCTGGGGTCTTCAGCCTCTCATTATTGTCGGAGTCTTGCTTTATCCTGGAAGAGCGAGGACAAAATGTGACCTGGCTGGAGAGCCACGTCCCAAGATGAAGTAGAATCTAGACCACCGGCAGACCTGAAGGGCTACATGGCTGGAGTAACAGAGAGAAGACCTTGTAAGGCTGTGCCCGCTGACTGGTGAGTAACTTTGTCTCAATGAGTATTTGGTGCAGGCTTTTGACATTCAGGCAGGAGTGTGGCGGCTCTGAGCCCAGTGCCGCTCCCTTCAAAAGCGCTGGCAAGCCTCCCCGTCGCTGCCCTAACGCAGGAGCCGAATGAGAGTGGTGGTGTTCTAGGGATGGGTGATGCAGCTGGATGGAAAAGGCCTGCGCTTTTAACCCAAATTAAAAAACCTTTCCTGTTACGGGCACCGTGCTGGCTTGTCCCACCTGGAGCTGGTCCCTGGGATACAACTAGGGTGACCACCTTTGAAATGCCAAAAAACTGGCACCTGGCCCCCCACAAGGCAAGCGTGCTGCAGCCCCAGCCACCAGACAACTCTTCAGCCCCTGTTCAACAGCTGTTTATAGTACCCAGAGAGAGAACACCTATAGCTAAGATAACCTTGCACGTCTCTTCCCTCTCGTGTGGCTCAAACCCTCTCTCACACTGGTGTGTTCCTATTGGGAACCAGGAAGTGGGCGGGCAGATGCTGTATTCAACCGTTTTGGTCTGTTATTGCTTTAAGCTGAAGAAGTGGGAACATTGAGACTGCAGCATCTTAGCTGGACACAGAAGCTGCTCCTCCGGCAACCTGCTGCCCATAAACTCCTTAGCGTTCCTTCAGGGAGGCTCTGCCCTGGTGAGCAGAGCACAGGGGCTGTTGCTTGTTTGGTTGTGGGGCTTTAGCCTCTTCTGTGGGGTCAGTGCACCTCCTTGTAGTCAGTGAGACCTACCCATAAAGCATGGCTTCTCTCCATGGTAACCTGTCTCTGAGGAGCTTGGTGGGGTGTGTGTGTGTGGGGGGGTGTATGTTAACCGCTTTATGACCCAGCTGAAGGTGCTGAAATCATAGCGTTTATTATCCAGCTATATACCCCGGGGCAATGTTCAAGGCAGAATACTGAAAGGAAACACAAGTGTATTCCCTTGTAGGGTTCCAGGTTCCTGCCAGCTCAGCTTCTAGAGTTGGCACTAAAACTCAGCAATAAAGTTAATCGTTGATCAGCTTCAGTTCTACACATCATTGCTGTGAAGGCCTCTATGCAATGCTTGCGAACTCCTGGTGTTCTATCTCACCACGTGCTGGGCCCAGTGTGAAGCCTAGGGTAGACTCCATAAGAATCCAAAAAATCCTACAATATCAAGTATTCATGCTAATTATTACTACTGTCAAGTACAAAACTAGTTGAAGGTCATATGTACGTGTGTGAGCGTGCCCCTCCAGTTCCCTCTGGGCCTGCTTTGCTAGCAAAATGGCTTCTAGGGTTCGTGCCTGTGTGTTGAAGCAGTTGTTTTTTTCCACAGGGCCCAAAAGCACAGCAAGATCCTTGCTCTGCACCCCTTCCCCCAAGATTTCAGTGCAGATGTTTCTGCTGACCGGTCACAAGATAATTAAATTAAACCCTTCCTTCCCACTTGGCTTTTCAGTGAAAGCCAAATCATGATTCCTCATGTGAACTCTCTCAGATCACATGCCCATGCCCACGCCCACACTCCGACACACTCCTCACATTTACCCTCGCTAGCACGAAAGGCCAGGCTTGGTTTGAGAGGCCTCTTTAGATAAATCGAGGGCCAAATTTGTCCCTGATGTGATCTATTGACTTCAGTGCAATTACACAACAGATGCATTTGACCTGGTGTGTTTAAAATAAGACACTTCATGTCTTTGCAAGGTTTCATTTTCTTGCGCCACTATTTCTGTTGCAGCTCCGTTTCTCGGATGATCTTAAGAGGATCCAAGGAAGTCACACATGTAACTCAGAACAGGCAGTGGGAAATGCTACCAACAGCAAAATAATTACATGCACTGACTTTTATATTCAATCAGCCAACAGAATTAAATGTAGGATGCAAGGGGGGAGGGGAGTGCATGGGGATACCGATGGAGGAAGGAGCAGATGCCTCTGCACCCCTAAAAGAAAGCTTCTACCCAGCTGACTTACCATCCACAAGACTCTCACCCCGAGGGATGGTGGTGGGGTGGAGGTTAGAACAGCAATTTGTGAGGCTGAGATAAAGGATATTGTGGTGACACCTTGAAGAGGAAAGCATGAAAGGACCATTTGTAGCAGGCCAGAAGATAAGGAGAGGCAGGTGGGTCAGATCCACCAATCTCAATTGGGCATGAGATGCCAGTGGACTACCAATTGCAATGGGTCATAAGGGGTGCCAATGGATTAAACTCACCATTTGCAATGGGCTACAAAGAGACGCCATTGCAGTAGACCTTTCCATAGACAAAGCATTTGCTATCCCAAATATTCAGTTCTTTATATAGCCATGCAAGGCATAGATACTGCACCAAGCTACTGTAGCCTTTAGAGAGATGATCTGGAGAGTGATGGAAAGAACAGATGGCCCATTATCCAGGTGGCCAAACAGTCACTGAAATATGTAAAGCTGCAATTGCTCTTCAGTCATATGGAGAGCTTATGTAACTCCAACGGACCCCGGTTGCCGGCAGCAGGATCGAACCGGGGACCTCTGTAGCTTTGTGCATCAGCCAAAAGCCAACTGGCTGTTAGCTAAGGCTATAGAGCAGACTCATTAATTGCTCTCTAAGTGGTCTCGGTGCGGCTAAATGGACCAGAACACCGCACACAGGAGTGTGTGGGTTACACTTAATGCTGTAGCTATTCAGAGTACTGGACAAGCGTTCATTATTCAGCACCTCAAGAGCTGGCTGCCTTAGGATCGCACGGTGTGACGCTGTGTGCGTTGACTGGGTCGGAAGCTCGCTTTACCCCTTATGTGCTGTGAATTCTGGTCACGCGTCCGGTTTTAATTAAAATGGCCATTGGTGAGCATCCTGCCAGCTCTGCTGCTGATAAAGTGTCAGGACTTTGACCCCGGCTATGTGGGATCCTCACTGTCAGACTGCAAACTGCACTCCCCCTGGCTCTGGGGCTGCCTAACTACAGTTCCCTCTGTAGTTTGTATTGGAGCCAATACTCTTAGGGTATGTCTACACTACAGGATTAATCCGAATTTAGATAATTCGAATTTGGAAAACAGGTTGTATAAATTCGATTGTGCACGGCCACACTAAGCACATTAATTTGGTTTTTAACCACATTAATTCGGTGGTGTGCGGCCACACTACCCCATTTATTTTAATCACATTAATTCGGTGGTGTGCGGCCACACTAACCCTAATTCGAATTAACAAAATCGATTTTGACGCTACTCCGTTCGTCGAGGTGGAGTACAGAAATCGATTTAAAGCGCCCTTTAATTCGAATTAACTGGCTCTGTAGTGTGGACGGGTGAAGGGTTAATTCGGATTAACGCAGCTAAATCCGAATTAAAGTCATAGTGTAGACCAGGCCCCAGATCCCTGGCTTTAATCATCTGTATAGAGTTGTTAGGCATGGTTAAAACCGTTCTACCCTAGAGGTGGCTGCATTTCAGTGGTGGGCAAACTGATTCCAATATAGTCTGTTGGTGGAGCTTATAAAGTGCTTTGGGATCCTTCTGAATGAAGGGGGGGGGGGCATATCTATTACCCATTAATGCCTCAGGATGCCAATTGTACAGAATCTGAGAGGTCTGTATTCTTGCCCCGAGAGACTGAAGTGGTTGTTTATACTTCAGTAGTACACACAGGCCCCAACGAAGATCATGGGCCCGTGGTGCGAGGTCCTCTGTCTCCTATCAGTCTATAATCTATGCTCGAAGAGTTGATGGTCTAAATAGACAAGAGACAAAGGGTGAGAGGGTAAACCAAGATACAGAGAGGTGAAGTGGCTTGGCCATGGTCACATAGCAGGTCAGTGGCAGAGCTCAGTTCTCCTGTGTCCCAGTTCAGTAGCTTCATCCAGGGGCTGGGGCATCTCTCCCCTAGTGGGTTTTTTTTCCACCTCCCCCTCCCAAATCCCCAACGGAATGGCCAGAAGACGTGGCTGGCAGCGCTCACTGGATTCTGTCAGGTGTGTGAAATTGCAGTGCTGGCGAATGCCCTCTGCCCCCATTTATCACTGTCTGGAAGGCCGGGTTCTGGAGATGGGCAATGCCAGCTGACGGCGGGGTCTGCTCGCTAGCTGTAACAAACAAGTGAGTAATGAAAAGCAGATTCCCTCCCAGCATGCTGACTCTTGCTCTCTTCCTCCTGCTTTTTCTCTCCCGCCCCTTCTCCATTTATCACCTGCAACATCTTCTGCTAGCAGATATTTAGCGGGGGGGGGGGGGAGGAACAGGCTTTTCCTCTTTCCCTCTGTTCTCATTCACGCCAGGAAAATGGGTGCTACTGGGCTGTCCTAAAAATATCCCCTCTCCGTTCTTTGCGCTAAGCCTCCTCTGGGGGGTGGGGGGGCATCATTTGTTTTTCCAGGAGTGCAGACAAGGTCTCCTTTGCCAAGATTATGTCAAAGGGAGAGGGAATGGGAGAGACTGAGCCCTCACCTGTGCTGTCATGTTAATGTCAAGAGGCAGAAAATACATTAGTGCGCATAGATATCGGAATTGCAAACTACTCAGGGAAGGGGTGGGGGGAAATGCAGATGTTAACCCTTTCCACCATTCCTAAGACCTGGTCATGTGCCAACAGATCCTGGATCAGATCCTCGGCTGGCGTCAATCAGCGTAGCTCCATTGTCGTTTGATCACACCAGCTGAGAATTTGATAAATTTATCTCCCTGCAAAGGTCGTACACTTTTTACTGTGGTGTGTCGCTACATGTACCCTACGTGCCACCCCCGGTGTAGACGAATGGGAGAACTGCAGGATTCCACCCCAGGCATGAGGCCCTACACCTGAGGGGGTGTGCTCAGAGAGACCAGAAAGGGGCAGAGGGGCAGCCAGCCCTGTAACCGTGGCACTGTTTGGAGGGAATGCAATGCAGGTGCAAAGTTTCCTAGTGCAGTGAAGGCTGGTGATCTCTGATAGTAGGTAGGAAAACCTGGTGCAGGGGGATGCTCGGAGCCAGCTTACGGTAGTGTGTAAAGCCTGCAATCTGAACAGAGTACGTGCTGCCCGCCCTGAAGAAGCTCTGCTGCCCGATGGGCAACACGGGTGAAATAATCCTTTCATCTGTCCACAGCACAGGCCATCGCAGAACAAGTGTCCCTAATGCCACCCTAGCTATGTGCCTCCGCTCCAGCGTGGAGGGACCCCCTCTAGAGCGTGGGTGGAGAGTTCCACCTGTTGGGGCTTGATGTTTGAAATGCTCAGCGCCCAAAGATCCAACTGAAGCCAATGGGAACTGTGGGTGCTCAGCACCTTTGACAATCAGGCCCCATGGGCCATTCAGTCCTTGGCCCTCTGTCTCCCAGGGGGAGCTGTTAGTGATTTACTCCAGTTGGGATGGCAGCTGAGTGCTGTGAGGATAGGTCAGGGTAACTCCGGGCAGAATTTAGCCCGAGAGCTTCAGCAGGGGTAAATCAGCATCGCTCCTCTGCAGTGAATGGCCTACAATGATCTGCACCAGTTGGCCTGGAGACTTTAAGCATCCTACAGCAACTTACTGAGGCCCAGACTTTCTCCACTCGGGTCAATGGGGTTTCTTGCACCAAATCCTACCCCTCATGTGGATGTGCTGCACTAGTGTAAAAATGCAGCTAGCCCCAGACTGATACCACTCTGTACGCTGGTATAGCACCTCTAACCTAGGGCTTTGCAGTGTAGCTAAACTGGTGCACTCCTCCTTTTCCCGCCTCGCCCCAGTGCAGACAAGCCCTCACTCCCTGCAATGCTCAGAGGTGTGTGTATAAGAGTAATCTGGGCCTCACTGAAGGCAATGGCAGTTTTGCCACTAATTTCAGTGAGGCCAGGATTTCACTTCTCTGAAAATGCAGAGAAATCCCCTTCCACCTGAGCAGATTAGTTACATTCACACTGTGTTTTACCTTTGAGTTCCAGGGATCCAAGAGGCTCCAATAGATAGAATCTGTGTTACCACTGGGTACTTCCCAAGGCTGCTTAATCTCACTCTGTTGTGGTCCTCTCCAGTAGTGCAACAATACCTGCTCTCTTCCTCCAGCTTCCACTCCCTTTTCATTTCTTCCCTTTCTCCCCGTCTCTTCTTCTCCACATTCCCAACCCTGGATTCTCATCAGACTGCCTGTATAATATTTGCTGTGCTTCTCTAGTTACTCCTCCCTTTATGGCCCCTGAGCAGATGGCACGTGCCCGTCGATTCCAGGGTGTGGAGACCAGACAATGAATTTCCATGATTTGGGGAAACTCCTCCTTTTGGTTCAACAGCGTCAACAAGCAGAGTAAATCCATGAACTCACTATAAAATTGATCAAAACCAAGCTATTGAGAAATTGGCAAGATATACAGATGTGATGACAGTAATTGTCACTTGTGTGGTTTTTGCCTTGTTTAGCGCGATGACACTGAGGCCTTGTGTTCCAGAACCGTAAAAATCTGATTTTTTTTTTGGACAAAGTTTATCGAGGCTAGGAGAAACCTCCTGAGATCTGAAATGCCTGTATATGCTTGTTTAGGCTCTGTAATAAATTGCACATTCCTTGGTTATGGCCGGGTTGTTTGTTTTTTTTGAGTAGATGACTTGTTTGCATTACTACTTTTCTGCTAATGTCTGTGGTATTTTTGGTCTGTTTTCACTGGGCGCAACATGGACACAGCGTTTTAAACTGGAATCCTAGTTCAGAAACTTGGGTTGGTAGATGGGCCATTGAGAGTCAAATGGCCAATGGCAGAGATCTGGATTATTTTATTGGGAGAGATGAATCTAGTTATGAGAGAAAAGATGATCAAATCCAGTGACCTAGCCACGAGGACTCAGGGTTCCTGACTCTAACCCAAACTTCCAGTGCAACTTTGGGCAAGTCACTTGGACCCACAAAGAAACTTTGGTGCCTAACCCCCAGACTTAGGCACCTACATCCCATTTTTAAGTACCACTGTGGTCCACAAAACTCACTTGGCTGCTGCTTAACCCTGTAGGCACCTAAACTCACTTGGCATCTACATTTTTGCAGTAAATGTTTCCCTGGGCACCTGTATGTTTGCTACCGGGCATGTGCACTGCTGCCTTCCTCTAGGCACCCAGGTAGGTGTTTCCTGTCTAAGCCCCAGAACAATCCATGAACCGGGGAAGTAGAGGCACTTCTCCACCTGACTTGTATGAACTGGTAGGTGTGCTCACAGGCTGCCTTGATGTACATAAAAACAGGCTGGTAGGGGAAGGAAGTCTCCTTTAGAACCTTTAGCCCAGAATGCTCATCCAGGCTGTAGGAGACCTCCAGTTCAAGTCTCTTTCCCACCCCTTGGGGAGGAGGGATTTGACTAGGGGTCTGACACCTCTCAGCTGAGTGCCCTAGGCAAGGGAATATTCTGATGTGGACCCCCTCAGTCTCCCCTATTGAAGTTGTTCCACTTTAATCATTCAATTGTTTAATTAAATATTAATTGGGCTTAAGAAGGCGTGAGAGTGACTACAGCCTGGTAGTTCGACACTCCCTGAGAGATAGCAGAGCCTTGTTCAAATCCCTAGTGTGCTGGTTTTTGTGGATCGCTTTCTAAGGCACCCCCTCTCTCCCCGTTTATTGTGTAAGGAGCCTAGCCACCTGACTCGGGAACACTGATCGACCCAGCCTGTGACTTTTCTAGGCACCTAAATTCCTTGGTGGATCTGGGCCTTCATCTTATTGCCTCAGTTCCACCATCTGTGAGGCGATTTAATGAGCCTTCCTTTCTCTGCCGTGTCGATTGCCACAGGAAGCTCTTTGGCATAGGGACTCTCTTGTTGTGGTGCCCAGTAATCGCTCTTGGCCTGGACTGTTTGAAAGAGGTCCTCTTTACTTAGCTTTCTTCTGCAGCATCCCTCCCCTAGACTTCCTCTGTGGGAAGCTAAACAACTAAAGGTACCAAAGTAGCAGCCATGTTAGTCTGTATCCACAAAAAACAGGAGTACTTGTGGCACCTTAGAGACTAACAAATTTATTTGAGCGTAAGCTTTTGTGGGCTACAGCCCATTTCTTCAGATGCATAGAATGGAACATATATATACACATACAGAGAGCGTGAAAAGGTGGGAGTTGTCTTACCAACTCAGAGAGGCCAATTAAGTAAGAGGAAAAAAAACTTTTGAAGTGATGATCAAGATAGACCTGAGGGTGGCAATTTTGCAACGGAAAAGCTTCAAAAACAGACTCAATGAGAAACTGCTGAACTTGAATTGATATGCAAACTAGATACAATCAACTTCGGCTTGAATAGAGACTGGGAATGGCTGAGCCATTACAAACATTGAATCTGTCTCCCCATGTAAGTATTCTCACACTTCGTATCAAACTGTCTGTACTGGGCTATCTTGATCATCACTTCAAAAGTTTTTTTTCCTCTTACTTAATTGGCCTCTCTGAGTTGGTAAGACAACTCCCACCTTTTCACGCTCTCTGTATGTGTATATATGTTCCATTCTATGCATCTGAAGAAATGGGCTGTAGCCCACAAAAGCTTACGCTCAAATAAATTTGTTAGTCTCTAAGGTGCCACAAGTACTCCTGTTCTTTTTAACTAAAGGTATGGTTCCCAACACCACATTTATGAAGTTTTTGCTGGGATGGGAAACACTTAACAAGCAACATTTCTCCAACACACCATCCCAAGTACTTGTAACCAACCTACTCACTAAATGTGCTAACAATGCTCAATTGATCTGAGTCACCTTGGACTGTTGTCTAGGCGCTTTGGGTCTCCCACAAACCCAACTTGCCACCAATTTGTGGCGTTGGGGACCAGCAGTTGCATGTCTAAACCCAAACTTCCCTGAAAACTGTTTAAATTAATGCCAACAAAATTATGGCCCATAGTCACACTAAGATGTCAGGCATAGCGTGTCTAGCAACAATAAATCTGACATGGATAATCCTCTGTCTACTAGAAGATACTACAGCTAAAGCAATCTCAGGGAAGTGAGAATAATAGCTTAGAACAAGTACAGAGTTTCCTCTTCTTCCCCCCTCCCCCCCCCAGTCAACATAAATCTCTGCCTACTTTGCTATTGGTGGGGGGGTGGGATTTTTCCTGTGCCACCAGCATGGTCTCTCTTGCTTGACAAGCATAGCCACTCAGTTAGCTCTTCTACTTGCTCCGATTCCCAGAGCAATGAACCTATCAGCGTCTTTTAGCTTCTGCCTTCTACCGGGATGAATTGTGGGGCAGTTGAGCTCTTTCAACTCTCTTCTGTTGAGCCCTTCCCTAGCCTTTCAGAGGTGTTCTCAAATTCTTCCTCAATTGTTTGGGTCCCCTGCCCTTCCAATGAGTGCACCCTCTTGATGAGACCAAGGGCTTGACCTACTTTTAACCCAATAATGGGTACTCTTCTTTCTCTCCCCCCCCGCCCCCGGTATTATTAAAAATGGTATCTTTTTCCAATTTATTTACCTATACATCCAGTTTGCATGCTCCTTTAGTGGGGATAAGCTCATCATGGTAAGCCCTGAGTTTTAACTTACCTTCCTTTACCTGTGGCTTGTCTCTTAGCATTAACACTGTTTCTATGATCACATTGGCTTGTGCACCAGCATCCAACTTAATTTTAAGGAACGTTCTATTTGCAGGTTGACCACTTCCCCCCCGCCCCTCCAATGTCCTTGACTCCTATGGAAAAAGTCATGTGAGGCAGTGGTGGTGATGTCATCCCCTTTGTCCAAGCTGTGCACACTGACTCTGGTGGTGCTCGCGAACCCTTGCAAAGTGATGGCATCCATTGCATTCCTTGCATCTTTTCCCACATGCCAGGCATTGTCCTGGCTGGTGCTGACTTTCACACTGTGTGCGGCTCCATGAGCTGTTCTTGCTTGACACTGACTTTCAGCTCTGTGGGCCTTTCTGCCTCAAGTCTTTCTGGTGGTATTTTGGACTCTGTTATATCTAGTGTCAGAACACTGTCCTCCCTTCTTAAACTTCTATTGCTTGGCAAATCTTAATTGCCTTGTCAAGGGTTAATTTTGGGTCTTCCAGTGGTCTGCTTCTTTTTCTTCCAGATCCCAAGGACAATCTGGTTTCTTCTATTCGGGCCTCGGTTAGCCCTGGCAAATGGCAAGATTGCCTCTTCAGCCTTTGATCAGTCAAAATCTTTCACCACCTTCTTTTTGTACCCTCAGGTTAAAAACCTCTCTCCTGTTACGTGGAGTGCAGTACTTCTCCGATCTGTGGGCTACTTGCTGAGTTAACTGAAAACAGCTAAACACATCAAAGGCATCAGAACCTTCAGAAATAAGGCTGCTTACCTCTGAACTGTCTGTCTCTTCAATGCACCCACTACTTGCAGCTATAGAGTGAAATGCTGTTTAAACCTCTCCGTTGTCTTCCATATTTCCAGAGTTTGAGCTTTTTAGCAGCTCTACTCTTCTACTTATTTTCCATGTGTTCTCAGTGCCACGTGGTGGTCAGTAGCTGGCATTAGAGAACATAATGAGCGCTCGGTGGGGCCAGAAATCAACCTTCAACTCTATCAACAGCGGACTTAAGTCTTCAAAGATCAGAAGCATCTGCTTCTTCCTCAGCTGCTAACTCCAACCTGCCTCTTACCCACAGCTAACGTTATAATTTTTTTTTTTTTTTTTTTTAAAAGCTGTGGCAAAGAATGAGAGGCTTTGGCAAATCTGTCTGACTTATGAATTCTGCTTGATCTTATGAAATTGCTGAATCATTGACTGCCTTGGTGGATGTGGAGGCAGCCGGAGGCTGTCAGGACTGTCATGTATTTCCTCCCCCCCCCCCCCCCCCCCCCCCCCCCCCCCCC
>NW_020665065.1:15480631-15483970 GCF_002925995.2 Terrapene triunguis
CCCCCCCCCCCCCCCCCCCCCCCCGACAAGACCGGAGACCATGGTAGGTGGTTGAAGCTTGATGGCTTCCATTCAAGTGAGCGCTCCATAGGGCAATGGGATGGCTGACGCCTAGGGCAACCAGTCCTCCACGCTGACCAACTTGGTTTGGGCTTGGAGCAGTGGAATTTCCACCCCCCTCTCTAGGCTTCAGAGCCTGAGCCCCAGCCTAGCTGTAACTTCAAAGCACTGTTTACACAGCTATTTTTGGAGTACCAGGATGAGCTCCCATGCCCCCCCAGGTCTGTCAGCCCAGGCTGGGAGGCTCACTGCCACAGGTGGTGTGGCTATAGCCTAAGAGGCAGGTACCGAGTCACCGGAAGCTTGAGAGGGTGGGAGGGGCATGCTTTCCCAAGAGGGATCCTGCTTAACTGTAGGGCCAACTGAGGAAGAAGGAAAGTGGCCGCAGAGGAGCGAGGCACTCCATGATTTGGAGACGCAGCCATTTGCAGGCGGGTGATCCTGGACTCAGTAGAGGATGTCTACACTGCAATAAAAGACCCGTGGCGTGGCTGCAGCTGATGCGTGCTCCGAGGGCTCATGCTGTGGGTTATAACGCTGCAGTGTAGGCATTCAGACGTGGGCTGGAGTCTTGACTCTGAGACCCCATGAGAAGGGAGGATCTCGGAGCCCTGGTTCCAGCCCGAACCTGAATGTCTCCACGGCAATGCTATAGCCCTGCAGCCCCCTCGAGTCAGCTGACTCAGACTAGGTGCTCTGGGTTTTTTATTACAGCAGAGACATGATCCAAAGAACACACCGGAGTGGTGAGGAAACTGAAGTAGGGATCTGGTTGTAGGCATTTATCATTTGCTCTAGATTTAGATATTTCTGGTGCTAGCTGAAGCAGTAAGTGATCGGTGTGGGTTTTGAAACCCTTTAAAGCCTGGGTGTCTCTTTGGTTCAATTAGCACACATCCCTGAAGAGATGAACTGTAATGGAGAGTGCCCACAAGGTTGGAGGTCTGCAAAAGGATGTACTTGAGCTACTGGGGAGTTTGGGAGGGCTCAGCATTGGTCCTGGTGGCCTAGGGGGCTGACAAAGGTGGTCCCATTTCTGTGATGGGGTGACAGAGGGCTGGTGCCTAGGAAGTGGGCCCAGAGAGGCCGAGGAAAGACCGTGCTGTGGCCTATTTAGAGCAAGGGACGCTTAAGAGCCCACTGGCCCAGTGAGGTGGGACCTGATCACAGGAGGCTGTGTCTAGCTGGGGAGCTCCGTCAGGGCTATGTGACACAGGGTAATTAGGCCCTCACCTAAAGCCTGTAAGAGTTACTGGAGAAACTCCCACAGACGTCCATGGGTGTGGGGTCAGGCCCTCAGCTGCCTCAGAATGTTTCAAAGATGCTTCTCCCTAGGGAAAGGGAAGCTCATAAACACCTCCTGAATGGCTGGGCTGGAGAGGTGGGGTCAGAGCTGTAGCTGGTGGCAATAAGCATATCTTGGCCCAAGTCAATGGGGCTACCATGCTTTACACCAGCTGAGGATCTGGCCTATGTTTTCCTTGTTTTTGTTTTGTATTACTCTAAGTCCCTTATTAGGATGCACTTATCTATGATTTTCCCCCCCGCTCCTAGGAAATGTTTAAGACAATACTCCCTTACCTCCAGTCTTCTGGCTGGTCTATATGGGCTTAGTGCAGGGCCGCACGTGCTTGGGGCGGCAACTTGTAAGGGGCGGCCAATCTTGAAGTGGTGGGGGGCGCTCGAGGTGTTTTTGTTTCGGCGCTGGGGGTGGGTGGGTTGTTTTTGTTTTGGCGGCACGGCAGCTCGGGTGGTGTTACGGTGGGGCGGCACGGGGTGTGTGTGGTTGTTTTGTTGCTTGGGGCGGCAAAAAGTTAGAGCCGGCCCTGCTTAGTGGGAGGCTGATAGGTGGTCCGGACCCGATGTAACTTTATTGGGGGTTTGGTTTTCCACTCCACGGATATCCGCTTTGTGTAGTTATCTGTGCAAAATGGAGGTACTGTGCTAGCAAATTGGGAGCCAGAGCCTCCGCTAGAATAAATACCGCATATCTTTGAAGTTAATGGTGACTTGCATCTGGACCCAGAATGGCAGCATTTTGAACCTACTCTACTCAGGCATAGATGATCTCACAAGGCGCAAGCAAATGGAGACTCAAGCCATGGACATCTGTGTCTGTCTCTACTTTTGTGTCCTGTAAAAGTAGAGAGAAGGATGAGGAGACTGAATATCCTTACACAAGATTGTACTGTAATTTGGGGTACCCCAAAATCTAGCCCCCAAATTCTTGCCTTTCGGATCTCAGCTGCTGATAGTAGACCAGTCCCTATCTACTTGGGAAGAAAACGTTGGTATCTTCCCACTGGTTGCTTTGACCATCAATAGCCGTTCAGAACCCTGCTGGTATTTCCAGACCTAAAAGAGCAAAGGGACCTAAAATTGGTTGGAGTTAAGTATAAACCTCAAACGCTAGTTCAAACAGACCTTAAATAAGTAGGAGTAGAGAGAAGCTGGAATAGGGCAGTTAAGCTGGCTGAGACTAGACTTTATACAAAGATCATGATATTGGCAGTATGTATCTTCCCCCCTTCCCCTCTGTTTTATTGGACCACAAAAGCCTCTGGGAAGTCCTGATGTCTAATTAGCATGCTGCCCATTGAACAAACAGCCATTTGTGAGCCGGCATGCCTAGATGCTTGAGTGGCAGAACATGGAAAAACATGACTTAAAGAAACTGGAGCGTTCCAGATGGACTGAAAAGAGCCAATTGATTAAAAAGTGACAGCTTGCTTCAGAAATCTTGCATTGGCTCCAGTGGTGTCCAGTCTAGGAGGATGTGGAATTGCGTTTTGTGGATGAGTTTTTATTTTGCTCTGGGGGAAGGAGGGGAGGCGAGAGGGGAAATGCCATGTGACTACAGCTCGTTTTATAATCTGAGTGGCCTAGTTTAATTCCTCAAAACATGGGCATTCTTGGAAAATAATACACTGCTCTCTTGTACCACCTTTCAACGGAGTGTCTAGCACAGGGGTAGGCAACCTATGGCACATGTGCCGAAGGCGGCACACAAGCTGATTTTCAGTGGCACTCACACTGCCCAGGTCCTGGCCACCGGTCCGGGGGAGGCTCTGCATTTTAATTTAATTTTTCAATGAAGCTTCTTAAACATTTCAAAAACCTTATTTACTTTACATACATCAATAGTTTAGTTCTATATTATAGACTTAGAGAAAGTGACCTTCTAAAAACGTTAAAATGTATGACTGGCACGTGAAACCTTAAATCAGAGTGAATAAATGAAGACTCGGCACACCACTTCTGAAAGGTTGCCGACCCCTG
>NW_020665065.1:15483980-15492905 GCF_002925995.2 Terrapene triunguis
CCCCCCCCCCCCCATCCAACTGTCTAAAATAAATGTCACCCAGTGCTACACAGATTTTGCAGATTTCTGAAGTGTCAGGCTGATGGATGCCAGAATGGTCCATTCAATGGAAATGGAGGGGGGGTGTGTGGCTTTTTTTTCTCCCCCCATTTCAGTGTCAAAGATGAGCTTGAGCATTTGCCAGGAATCATTGATTAACTTAGCACAGAATGGATCTCTATCTTTTGGATGAGGCAAGTCTTTCAAGTATATGACCATTAGGCCTTAAGTCACTAGCTACAGAAATGCTGTGAATTTCTAAAGAATCTATAGCAGAAATTAGCAAACACTCTCTATTTTTTTTTTTTTATTTAAAGTCCATTATATTCTTTTGACTCAACTTGCTTATAATATATGCGCACTCATGGGTATTCTAGAAAAAGTTTACAGGCTGGCTGCAATAGTGAATTTTAAATCAAATTTGAAAATTTCTGGAGAAGCAAATTTAAAACACATAATAATAAATTATTAATAGGAACTTGCACCAGAAATGGGATTATAAAAGTTACACCCATCCCATCAAGGCATGGAAACATGGCATGTGACCAGTAACGTCAATGGCGCTTGACTACTTACACCAGCCGGGAATGTGGTCATATGTGTCCAGACAGAACAGCTTTAATTTTTAATATCGAACGCTTGCAACAAACTGACTGACTATGACCAAGCTTCAGACTCAAGGGTTAGTCACACAAACTTGGCCAGTAATTTTGAATAATAAATGGATTTGAGAAAAGCACAGTCTTTTCATGTTCAATTTATTAACAGAAAAGTAAAATGTGTTTGAATAAATCAATTGTTGCAAATTACTTGCCTGGCTCTAGTCCGTGGTTATGTTGTGGAAATCTAAGGAAAGAAGCTGATTTATCCATTTGTGTTCTTGCTAAGAAGCCTTAAATAGGGTTCACATCAGTGAAAATAATTCTACATGTAGTTGTTGGCTGTCCAATAAATGGTAGCTATCCTGTTTGAGCCTGGTTCTGCAATTCTATTGCACGCACTTCACTGTGTGGATAGTCACAAGTGGGACAAGTCATGGGCTTAACTCTTATGCACCTGGTTAAAAAGTTTGCAGGATTGGGGGGGCCTTCAGATTGCAAACTCTTTGGGGCAGAAAATGTATCTGACTCCCCCCACCCCCCCTTGTACAATTGGGCCATGATACAGACTAGGCACTACTGGAATACTAATAAGTTCTGGAATAAGAAGAGATACATAACGGAGGCCTAATGTTATAACCCTCGTGATGAGTAACACTAATGCAAGTAGCTCCTGACGTTAGTGGGTTTACTAAGCTTGAGCAAGTGTTACAGAAATAGTCTGAGTGTTATAAAGACACATTGTCACTTACAGCTGCTGGGGATTCTTAAGACCGTCTCATATTGTAGCTTGTAAACTTATCTCCTACTCAACTGTAGGACAGACCCTCAACTGGTGTCAATCAGTGAAGCTCCATTGAACTCAAGATTTGCACCAGCTGAAGATCTGACCCATTTGCGTGTTCACTGCCCTGTCTGCAATAAACCATGATTTTCATTAGTACCCCATATGGTAAACAGAAAGGAAATCACTGCACACTTTTAGTAATTTCCCTTACTTTGTGGTTACTCGGGGTGCTAGATAGGTTGTTGCTCTGATATGAATTCCTCTTGCATTTCTCCTCTAGCATTTTCTTGGTTAGGACAATTGACACTTAAATATACATCACTCTATGGAACGCCACTAGACATCCAAAGATGTAGAATGCTCTTCCTCGCCGCCTCGCTTCTCCCCGTCAAGCTATGCATGTGACCCAGTCTCATTACTGGACAGACCCATTACTGTAGTAGCTTGGTCACAGTGAAGTTTTCTGAAACTGATGAGACACATGATAAAAGATGTCTGAGCATCATCAAAGCCAGCTTTACACAGGGTGACCTTCTTTGCAGAGAGCCCTTTGTGGACTGTAGCATTAAACGAGTCTTAACAGGCCAAGGGAGGAAAGCCTTAAACATCCAAGATAAATAATAAAAAGAAAGCCCTCCGGCTGTTTATTGAACATGCTGCATTAAGGGAAGCAGGAACTCAGGCCTTCTGGAGGTAGCAGGGGTTTTCAGTGACTGACCTGCTCAACATGTGGGAATGTAAGGAGATGGGGAGGGGCTGTAGACAAACTATTCCAGGTAGGCACAAGGTCATCTTCAGTTTCTTCTCAGCGGCTGCACCAAAACGTCATTCCAAAATGAGTACTGAAAGCTGTTTCAGGTTCTCCTCCCTCCTAGGATTTGTATTCCTGGCATGAACTATCGGTGTAGATATTGCATTGATCGATCTACCTTGCTCAAATATATCCCTATGGTAACTAAGCTCCAAGGGCCTGGGCCGAAGCACACTGAAGTCAGTGGAAAGACTCCCATTGACTTCAATCAGCTTTGGGTCTGGCTCCAGAACCAAGCATAGGTGATGGTTCTACATTTTCCTGTGAATGGCTAGCCAACTACAAAAGCAGTTTCTCCTCCCTTGGTGTTCACACCTCAACTGCTAAAAGAGGGCCTCACTCACCCTCCTTGATTGAACTAACCTTGTTATCTCCAGACTGATTCTTGCCTGCATATTTATACCTGCCTCTGGAAATTTCCATTACATGTGTCTGACGAAGAGGGTATTCACCCACGAAAGCTTATGCTCCAATACATCTGTTAGTCTATAAGGTGCCACAGGACTCTTTGTTGCTTTTTACAGATCCAGACTAACACGGCTACCCCTCTGATACTTGACTACATTTTCCCCTTATTCCATCAGTTCTAGCCCAGAGATGGTGTTCACATAGCATCCTAGAACTGGAAGGGACTTCAAGAGGTCATCTAGTCCGGTCCCCTACACTCATGGCAGGACTAAGTATTCTCTAGACCATCCCTGACAGGTGTTTGTGTAACCTGCTCTTAATCTCCAGTGATGGTGATTCCACATCCTTCCTGGGCAATTTATTCCAGTGCTTCCCCGCCCTGAGAGTTAGGAAGCTTTTCCTAATATCCGGTTTACCCACCCTTGCTGCAATTTAAGCCCACAGCTTCTTGTCCTAGCCTCAGAGGTTAAAGAGAACAATTAATTTTTTTCTGCCTCCTCCTTGTAACAACATTTTATCTACTTGAAACTGTTATCGTCTTCTCTTCTCCAAACTAAACAAACCCAATTTTTTCAATCTTCCCTCATAGGTCATGTTTTCCAGACCTTTAATCACTTTTGTTGCTCTTCTCTGGACTTTCTCCAATTTGTCCCCATCTTTCCTGAAATGTGGCACCCAGAACTGGACACACTACTCCAGTTGAGGCCTAATCAGCGCAGAGTAGAGCGGAAGAATTACGAGCTAGAAAAAGGGATTAATCAAACAATGTTTGTTAGCTAAAGTTACATAGTACAAAGGTTATGGAATCTCATTACACAAAAATATAAATCAGGATTTGCATTTTTGCTCACCATTCCCCTCCACCCCTACCACTGCTTCCTCCCCAAGCTAATCTCCATCTCAATCATCATTGGGTTTTGAAATTGATTAAAATATTTTTCTTTTGAATTTGTCACAATAGCATCACATTAAATTTGAGTCAACAATTTGATCCACTAATAACCCTCCGATCCCTTTCTGTAGTACAGTGGTTCCCAAACTGGGGTTCATGAAATGTTACAAGGGATTCTTGGGGAGGGGGGAATTCCCTAATGGCAGACAGAGCTGTCTCTAGGGACCCAGAGCAGGATGGGGCCAGCAGCCCAGAGCCCCTGGACTTCCGAGAGCTAAGCAGAACAAAGCAAGCATATCTATCACACTGAGGGGGTTTAAATTTCAAGACTTCTTATAAGAAATGGAAAGGGAGATGGATATTTGTTGCTGTTTTAAAATTGGCAGCTAGTATTGTTTTTAAAATTATTATGAAGAACAAGTTTAAGAGTTGTTTTGTTTGCCTGGACTGCTCAAGACCTGAATGCTTGTGTAAGAGGAACTCTTTGAGTTGGTTTCTTAAATACCTTCATGCTGTTTCACATCTGATACTCCTTGATGAAACCCAGGAGCCTTGTCTTATAATAGGCTTATTCAAAGTGATACAAGCTATGAAAGTGAGATCTTGGAAGAGTGTTGCTGTTTTCAAAATAAAAATACTGTAATGATTAATAATGTGTAATAAGCATGTCCTAAACAAATTTTATATTTCCAAGATCACTGCTTTTATAATTTATACTCGGGTAAAGTTGAAAATCCCTGGAAATATTCATTTTTAGGAGGGGGTTTGTGAGACTTGACGTTCTAGTGAAAGGGGTTCACTGATAGTTAAAGTTTGGGAACCACTTCTGTAGTATGACTGTACTTGTGCATTTGGTTTTTTTCCTTCCTAAGTTTAGTGATATCCACTTGCCACACAAATTGTTGAAAAACATATGCCAGTCCAGGTATAACCTCTACTAGCCAGCCCTCACCATGACAAGGAAGAAACATTATGATGGAAAAACCCATTTGGAGTCCATGGCAAAGCTCCCATTGACTTCAATGGCTGTAGCATTAGATATCTTGATATTTCACTTGCACGTTTAAAAACAATGACCTCAGGTGAGCAGAACTTCTGCAAGGCTGAAACAGATGTGCCCTTTGATGGGACAAAAAAATATTGTGTCAAAGTTTTTTGCCAATAGTCTGTCCTTCCTAAATTCAGATCATTGGGGGCTAATCCTGCATTGATTTACACCCTATGTAATCTCATTGAATTCAATGGGCCTGGCCATTAGGCTGAACCTGAGCTGGAGTTTAGGGACAAAAGTAGTTTGCTTGGGCTTGCCCAGCCACCAAACCAGTCCCCCGAGTAAATCTCAAAGTTGCTGTACTTTACATCACTATTGATGGCTCACAAAGGCTATTTTGGCAGCCAGAAATCATAGGGAATTCCCTGGCACTGCTTCTTTTCGTCAGCTCCATCCCCACCCCCTCCCAGGTGGGGGTGGGATCAGGATAGGGATGTAGATGGAGACTGAACACCTCTGGAGGATTTCCCTAGGTAGGGAGAATTCATCACTACCCAGAACTTCCGGATGTATGGCTGCTTCGTGATGGTAGATTGGCACAAAGCAGCTACAGTGGAGCTGAGAATCTGGGCCGATGGAACTGGCTGATTCAGACCAGAAACTGGGCTTCCAGTATTTTGTATGAGGTCAGAGCAACATGTCTGTCGATTTGGACCAGCGTACCAGTCTCCAAGATGCCTCAGACCAGGGCATACTTGATTTAGTTTCAGAAAGCTTCTTGTGTGGGCTCTGGAACTAAGAGGGAAGTAGGCTGCTAATCTTCTGAGGGAGAAGGTTCTAAAGGCCCACTCCAGATCTCCAACTTCTTCTCCTACTAGTCTAGAACCCAAGCGCCTAGATTCATAGACTATAAGGCCAGAAGCGACGACTGTGATTGTCTAGTCTGACCTCTTGGAGAACCCACTCCACATCACTTCCCTGAGTTAATTCCGGTTTGAACTAGAGCACCTCTTTTTAGAAAAAATTGCCTGTGATACAGAATCTACCACAGCCCTTGGTTAATTGATCCATTGGCAGAATTTACCATTGCTGCTAAAAATGTGTGCCTTATTTCCAGTCTGAAACTATCTACCTCCTACTTCCAGCTATTGGATCTTGCTACAGCTTTGTCAAGGCCATTATTAAATGTTCATTCCCCCTGCAGGTACATATACAGTAGAACCTCAGGGTTACAAACCCCTTGGGAATGGAGGTTGTTCGTAAATCTGAACAAAACGTCATGGTGGTTCTTTCAAAAGTTTGCAACTGAACGTTGACTTGATACAGCTTTGAAACTTTACTCTGCAGAAGAAAAATACTTTTTAACGATCTTAATTTAAATGAAACAAAGTTTCCTCATCTTGTCAAATCTATTTTTTTAAAAATAAAAAAACACCTTTCCCCTTTTTTAGTAGTTTACGTTTAACACAGCACTGTACTGTATCTGCTTTCTTTGTGTCCGCCGCTGCCTGACTGCGCACTTCCAGTTCCAAATGAGATGCGTGGCTGACCGGTCAGTTCGTAACTCAGGTGCTCATAACTCTGAGGTTCTGCTGTAGACTGTGATCAAGTCACCTGAAAGAGAGCAGAGCATGGGTTTGGAAGCTCAGACGGGAGTCCTGAGAATACTCCATTTTGCTGAAGTGAGATGATTTTGAGGCGATGAATCCAGTGCACAGAGCCGGTAGCAAAGACAGCACAACCGCCACCAATCCAAATGCCCTTCAATGCCAAAAGAGCCCTGTGATGGGAGGGGGTCAGCACATGGGGGTTTATTTGATTATGGTTCCTTGGAGCAGATTGCTAGTGGATACTCCCATTCTTCTCTTGTTGCCAGTGGGGTTTGGAGCCACGGCCGTCCTTGGTTTCATGCATGGAGTCATCTAGGTCTCAGCCTGGGCTTCGTTCCTATCAGCCCAAGGGGAGCATCTGCTGGCTTTTTTGGGGAATGATCAGTGCTCAGTTGGTTGAGACAGTGGAAATGGAAAGCCTACCTTGCCTATAGAAGAGAAGGAGGTGTGACGTCAGTGCATTAAGAGTGGCTACCCAAGGATTTTACAAAGGCTCGGTACACCGCTTGTTTCACCGCCGTCATGCCAAAGAGAAACCTGATCTATGCTGGGAACTTTTGCTTTGAGAACTGGACTCTGACCTCTCCTGAAACTTTCTGAGTTAAGGTTGTGTTTTTTTTTTTATTCGCTAAGATTGGATTGAAACCTTTTGAAAACACTTGCCGCTACCACAGCCAGGGAAGCCTTCAATGGATTGAGAGCGAACAAAACCCAGAGCCACCCAGTACGGGGTGGAGGGAGGAGCCAGGGGTGTGCGGGGGTCTTTGCCTTTTTTTTGTGGGTTTTGTTTTGTTTGCTCGCTGTCTATCTGGTCTTTCCCTGGCTTTTCCTTATTTCCCACCCCAAGTTTTATGTGCCTAATAGGTGTGAATCTCATAGACCTTCACGCCGTGCTATTTTGGAGTGTAACCGTGCAACCCAGATGGTCGTAGATCTGGTCTTTGGCTGCTCATCTGATGCCCTCTCCACTGGCCCTTACCACTATGTGAGAGAGGAGTGAGCAGTCGGCTCTTCCAACAGCTGGACCTTGCCTCTGCTCAGTCTTCTAACCTGATCTCAGAGGAAGCAGGGACCCAGCCTGCCCTGGAAAAGAGCTGCACTTCCCCATTGCCTTTGGAAGGGGTGGCTGGGGGGGCACCGGTCTAGGAACTGATTCTATTGGGCACTGGCACGCACATACCCTGGGAAGTCTCACCTGGCCTGATCTGGCTGCTTTCTGGTTCCACGTGTACCACCAGAATGGCACCAAGGAGCCAGGCCATGGGAGGAACCTAGGACATTCCCTTCTGCTCCTGACGCTCAGATCTTTGAGGCCCATCCAAATTGGAATCAAAGTTCTGCTGCCTCACCCTGGAGCCTGCCTAAGTTACCGTTGCCTGTCCCCAGGCAGAAGTGTGGCCTATTAATTGAGGCACTGAGACGCTACCCACTCCTCCCCTCTGAGCTCCGTCCCTATAAAAGGTTTGCCTGGGGACCCCCAGAAGACAGCCTGTTGTGCAGGACTCTTAGTTGTTCAAGGTAACAAAAGTCCTACTTAGCCCGTTTACATGAAATTGTTTATAAAAGTCAGCAAAAGTTGAAGGCCAATAGACTGGGGGAAAACTGGATTGTTTAGCTTAAAAGAACTGTGCTCCGAGTCCTGCAAGGCTCCTAGAAGAGTCGCAGGTTGGCATGATGACAAGCCGAGAGATTCTAGAAATGGGAGGGCGTGCTCATTGTGGATGTTAATGGGATAAGGTTGCCACCCCATGTTGGCCGCTGTTTATCTGGGGGGTCACTAAATGGGGGAGCAGGATGAGTGGACAAAGAGTGAGCTTCACCATTATGGCTGCCACCCCTACCATTTCTGGGTCCACCATGTCACCACTGGGCCTTCATCATCCTGACCAGACCAGAGAGGGAACTTGGGACCTTGCCACCTCCACTGGCTTCAGCTAAATCTGGAACAGCACCTGGAATGTGAGACGTGAGTCCCTCGTGTCCTTTTCCTCCGCTCATTTCTTTTTCTGGCTCTTGCCTTTTGCTTTCTGTTTTTGTCAGTCTGGCTTAGCTGGCCAGGAGTGCATCTCTTGCAACCCAGGCGTGAACCCATGATTAGTGAGGCAGCTAAAAGCAATGCCCTGAAAAGCCGGAGACTGGTACGAGTTTGCCAGGTGTTGGAGGGGCTGATTGGACCATGCACAGGACCCTTGTTTCTCCAGTTGCAAGGAAGAGTCCACATCAGAGATGGAAGCTGGACAGTCTCTAGTGTGTGTGTGTGTGTGTGTGTGTTTCCTCTTTGAGGAAACAGGATGAGACTTTAGCAGCAGCTCCAGACCATCTCAACTCACTACTACTTCTTCCTGTCTTTAATATAAACCAAAAGACTGTCAAACGGGGCGGGAGGTAGAGTTGGTTGGTTCCTTAGGAAAAAACCTCTCCCTAGATAAAGGGAATGAGGGATAGCGTTAAAATGAAAGCCTGACTTAATACTTTACATTTCGAAGACTGCAGCTCTTTCCTCTTTGTGCCTTTACTAAAAGGTTTAAAAGATTTCCCCCTGCCCCCCCATGGTGGTTGTGTTACAGTGGCAGACTTGATGTGAAACCCCAGACCACATGGACCAGTTTAATGTAACTGCGAGCTAACAAATTTTCAACCCAACAGTTATTTTCCTCAGGGGAATTCTCCCTTGACTGGAGCCAAGGCCTAAGCAACTCATGTACGCTGACCATTGTACGGGGGCCAGTGTGGGGATGAGAAACTTGCCATCCACCTTGGCCATTCCGGGGATACACCCACTCTTTCC
>NW_020665065.1:15492915-15563014 GCF_002925995.2 Terrapene triunguis
TTTTTTTTTTTTTTTTTTTTTTTTTTTGCCTGCCTGGCTGTGCCTCATTGATTTGCTAAGCTACATTTCCTCTGTTAAACCTCCCATTCACTTTATTTCATTTTTATTTCATCTTTCTAGAGAATCAAAACATCATCTGCAGCAGAAAAATCAAGTGTGTTTTTTTGTTTTGTTTTTTGTTTTTGTTTTTTTGTTTTTTTTTTTTTTTTCCCCTGCTGGCCAAGAGTGTTTTCAGGAGAAAACAACTGCCCCCTTATAGTCCTGTGACCTTTCAAAATGGGAGAGAGGGGCGTTAGCAGTGTGAGTTACCTTTTGGTGAGGTCCCAGCGCTGGACTGGGAGACCTGGGTTCCAGTCTCCGCTCTGCTACTGATCAGCTGGGTGACCCTGGACAAGTCATTTCTCTCTGCCTCCGTTCCGTTAAAATGGAGATAATGATTCTTGTTTAATTAAATTGTTCCTGAGACTCCTAGAATATCAGGGTTGGAAGGGACCTCAGGAGGTATCTAGTCCAACCCCCTGCTCAAAGCAGTACCAATCCCCAACTAAATCATCCCCGCCAGGGCTTCATCAAGCCTGACCTTAAAAACCTCTAAGGAAGGAGATTCCACCACCTCCCTAGGTAACCCATTCCAGTTTCGTGAAAAGGGCTGTCTCTTACAACGTGCCTGTACATCATCTAGCACAATGGGGCTTTGATCTCCATTTGGGCCTCCAGAAGCTACAGTGGTACATACAATAACTCCCTGTGATGGGCAGAAAAATGTTCTTTCATGGTAAATGTAATCCGAATCCGTTACGAAAGAAGACCATGAAAGCAAAGGGTATAAACAAGTTCAAGAGACCCGGGGCGAGCGATATTGCAATGTTACCCCATTTGACACTGGTATAACTCCATTGGTTTCAGTGGGGAACTGGGTCCATAAGTGGCTTTCTGAAGTGCAGGACTTGGTGAAAATGCAGGAAAATCAGAGTAGCCTCAGTCTATAAAAAGCAGGTGTTTGAGGCTAGTTAGGTGTTTTCTTGTTTCTAAAATTTCTTGGGGCATGTGGGGGGGAATGGACCATATCATTGGTTCATCTAGTCTAATATTCTGCCTCTGGCAGTATCCAGTACCTGATGCTATAGAATATCCTGAAACCCACCTCCCCCCCCCCCCCAATGTACCTGGCTGCTTGGATGATGGGGTTGAGAGGTGGGCTCAGGAAGGAATTTCCCACCAGACAATCGAGATCAGACCTGAAGTGTTTGGCCATATCTCTGCTAGCACCTATAACACCGATATAAAGGTTTGTTACTGGTCACAGAATGAAGTTTTCCCTGTAGTAGTAATGGAAGCTGAGGGTCAGGTTCTACATGCTAGGAGCTCAATTCTCCATTTCGAACCTAGTTGCATGCATGCAACAATACCGGAGTATGGAAGATATCACAGACTGGCACGTGAGCTGAGTGGGCGTTTCCATCCGGGAAGTACTGCAAGAGTTTTTAGAAAAAAATTATTCCCTAGCAGAACAGTTTTTTTTGGTAGCAGCCAGGTGGGGAACAGCTGCCCGACTTTCCCGGGGAGCCCCAGTCCCGCTGGAGGCCAGCAGGAAATCTTCACAGGAGCCTTGGAGCCAGGACTTGCCCAGGGGGCTGCCCCGCAGTCAAAGATACGGCGCTCCCAGGCTCCTTAGCATCCTGCCTGGTGGACTGCTAGGGACTGTGGAAGCCCTAGGAACCTGGGCTGCCAAGAAGTTGTGACCTTGGGAGCCACTGTTCCCAGGCTTCCATCGGCCCACCAGGAGGGCTGCTAAGGAGCCGTGTGGGCAAGCTGGCAGGAAACTGCCAGAAACCTGCCTGGCTTGCGTGTTTTGAAATGTGCCTAGCAGGCAGGATTCTGTCCAAACTCTGCCTGGTTTCCATTGGAATATTGGCAAAATCGACATTTTCCCAAAAATCCTGGGCTCATAGAAATGTAGGGCTGGGAGGGACCTTGAGAGTTGCATCTAGTCCAGCCCCCTGCACTGAGCGTGATCAGCTATAGGTAGACCAGCCCTGACTGGTGTCTTGTCTAGCCTGTTCTTAAACCTCCAGTGATGGGGATTCCACAACCTCCCTTGGAAACCTGTGCCAGAGCTTAACTACCCTTAGAGTTAGAAAGTTTTTTTTTCCTAATCGCTAACCTAAATCTCTCTTGCTGTAGATCAAGCCCATTAATCTTGTCCTACCTTCAGTGGACATGGAGAACAGCTGATTGCCATTTTCTGAACAGCTTTTCACAAAACTAAAGCCTTTTTATCAGATCTCCCCGCTCTGTCTTCTGAAGACTAACCATATCCAGTTTTCTTAATCTTTCCTCAGAGGTCAGGTTTTCTAAAACCATTCTTTGTTGCTCTCCTCTGTACCTTCTCCAATGTCTTCCCATCTTTAAGTGTGGCACCCCAAACAGGACCGAGTACTCCGTCTGAGACCTCACCAGTGCCAAGCAAGGTGGAACAATTCCCACCCGTGTCTTACATCCAACACTCCTGTTAATACACCCCAGAATATTAGCCTTTTTCACAACTGCATCTCATTGTTGGCTCATATTCAATTTGATCCACTGTAACCTCTAGATCCTCTTCTGTAGTACTACTGCCTGTCCAGTTATTCCCCATTTTCTATTGGTGTATTTAATTTTTTTCTTCCTAAGTGTAGTACTTTGCATTTGTCTTTATTGAATTTCATCTTGCTGATTTCAGACTTGCTCTCCAATTTATCAAGGTCATTTTGAATTCTAATCCTATCTTCCAAAGTGCTTGCATTCCCTCCCAGTTGGGTGTCATCCACAAATTTAATAATCATACTTTTTCTGCTCCATCATCCAACTTGTTGCTGAAAATATTGAATAGTACTGGACTCAGGACTGACCTCTGCAGCACTCCACTAGGTATGTCCTTCCAGTTCTGTTCCACTGGAAAATTTCCAGCTAGCTCTAACTGTGTAATGATAGGTTTATTTGTGGTGTATTATTCAGCCACTGGGTGTCTGTATGCTATATAGAGTTCTAGGAAGGGTGTGGATCCTGGTAAACAAGGGAGATAAAGCTGGGTCTCAAGTTGTGTGGAAGCTGGTTTGTTAGCTGTAATAAACATCTCCTGTTTAAGATGAACTGTGATTCCCTATATCATGACATGGATTACATGGTGGTTTATTCACACTGGAAGTTTAAATAATGTTACATTTACATCAGCCCTTGGTGTTATTGTTACGGTAGCAACTAGAGGCCCAACCTGAGGTCCATTGTACTGATGCTGCATTGCAGTATCAAGAGACCGTCCTTGCCTTGACCAGCTGTACGATTTAAATAGACAAGATAGTAAAAAGCTGGGCAAGGAACAGAGAGGTGAAGCGCCTTGCCCTAGGTTACACAGCAGGTCAGAGGCAGGAATAGAATCCAGATCTGCAGTGGGTCATGCTTCTTCTGGGCTCAAGAACTGCCTGTCCACTGATGATCTTTGGAGAGGCTGTGGGCCAGATCCAGAGAGGCACTCGGCCCTTAGCACGAGGAGGCAATGGATGTGGAATCATGCCCTCCATAAAGTCAAGACATCTTCCTATTGACGCTGATAGGTGCTGGATCACGCACTATAATCAGCTATTAATCGCTGCTTTGGAGATGAATTCCTTCAGACCTGGGCAGAATCTTCTGTCCCCTCAACCAGACTCCGCTATAGCTCTTTACTCCTATGTGCCCTTGTCTGTGTGTCTCCCCAAATACAATTCACCATGCCATTCGTCATTCAACAAATCAATCGTTTGCTGTCGCCAGCGAACTGGAGGCAGCAGTCTTTATGAGCAGGAAGGGTCAATAAATACAATCTGGAGCGATTTATTAACCAATAAAACCGAATTCACTGCACCATAAACCCTCCTGCTACAACTGCCAGAAGGGTCTCCAATACCTTCAGCAGCAAACTCCCCACTGGACGCTTTGGGTTATAACTCCTCCCAGACTCATGTCTGCCTCCATGCTCTATCTAGTCTCCACACAGGGTGCAAGCAGCCTCTTGGCACTGCTTCCTGGGTCATCTTGAGTAATAAGAGTCAAGTGATCAAGGATTGACAGTGGGGTAAAGCCAGAGGGACCTTGAGGTGGTTGTTCTGGAGCCAAACTAGTTTGGTAGTGAGTGGGAGTCGGAGCGAGCAGGAGCACATGGCTCCTTCAGTCCTCCTATGCCTCTATATAAATCCGTGGTACACCCGCACCTTGAATATTGCATGCAGATCGGGTCATCCCTTCTCTAAAAGGATATATTGGAATTGGACAAGGTGCAGAGAAGGGCAATAAAAACTGATTAAGGGTCTGGAACAGCTTCCATGTGAAGAGAGATTAATAAGACTGGGACTTTTTAGTTTGGGAAAAGAGACGACTAAGGGGGATATGAGAGAGGTCTATAAAATCTGGATTGGTGTGGAGAAAGTGAATAAGGAAATGTAGTTTACTCCTTCACATACCACAAGAACTAGGGGCCACCCAATGAAATTAATAGGCAGCAGGTTTAAAACAAACAAAAGGAAATAGGTCTTCACACAACACACAGTCAACCTGTGGAACTCCTTGCCAGGGGATGTTTTGAAGGCCAAAACTATAAAAGGGTTCAAAACATGAACTTATCTAGTTCTGGAGAATAGGTCCATCAATGGCTATTAGCCAGGATGGTCAGGGATGCAACACCATGCTCTGAGGGACCCTAGCCTCTGTCAGAAGCTGGGATGGATCACTTGATTGCCTGTGTTGTTCATTTCCTTTGAAGCAGCTGGCATTGGCCCAGTCAGAAATCAGGATTCTGGGCTAAATTGACCATTAGTCTGACCCAATATGGCCGTTCTTATGAGTTTCACTGGTTTCAGAGCAGTCCCCATGTCAGACTCTTCCAGCCCATTGGCAGCATTTGGCCACCTTGCGTAGGAATTTCCTACTGGATCAGACCCCAAGACTGACCCAGTGAGGGCTCTATTTCAGGGCAATTGACCGGTGATGGCACCAATTAAAAGTTCATTAGGATTTTTTTTTTTCTCTGTGGCTACAGCAAGAGCTCAGAATGACCTTACGGGCTCGGTGACACAATACTGAGGCTCTTCTGTGGTGTGAGAGCAACTTCCAGCTTAGGAGGCTGCTAGCTTAGGGAGGAGAAGACTTGACCTTCAGGGTCTCGATCTGATACCCATCTGCACTGGTGTGGCACTGATGGGGTGAATTCATAGAATATCAGGGTTGGAAGAGACCTCAGGAGGTCATCTAGTCCAACCCCCTGCTCAAAGCAGGACCAATCCCCAACTAAATCATCCCAGCAAGGGCTTTGTCAAGCCTGACCTTAAAAACCTCTAAGGAAGGAGATTCCACCACCTCCCTAGGGAACCCATTCCAGTGCTTCACCACCCTCCTAGTGGAAAAAGTTTTTTTCCTAATATCCAACCTAAACCTCCCCCACTGCAACTTGAGACCATTACTCCTTGTTCTGTCATCTGGTACCACTGAGAACAGTCTAAATCCATCCTCTTTGGAACCCTCTTTCAGGTAGTTGAAAGCAGCTATCAAATCCCCCCTCATTCTTCTCTTCTGCAGACTAAACAATCCCAGTTCCCTCAGCCTCTCCTCATAAGTCATGTGCTCCAGCCCCCTAATCACTTTTGTTGCCCTGCGCTGGACTCTTTCCAATTTTTCCATATCCTTCCTGTAGTGTGGGGTCCAAAACTGGACCCAGTACACCAGATGAGGCCTCACCAATGTCAAATAGAGGGGAATGATCACCTCCTTCGATCTGCTGGCAATGCCCCTACTTATACAGCCCAAAATGCTGTTAGCCTTCTTGGCAACAAGGGCACACTGTTGACTCATATCCAGCTTCTCATCCACTGTAACCCCTAGGTCCTTTTCTGCAGAACTGCTGCCTAGCCACTCGGTCCCTAGTCTGTAGCAGTGAATGGGATTCTTCCGTCCTAGGTGCAGGACTCTGCACTTGTCCTTGTTGAACCTCATCAGATTTCTTTTGGCCCAATCCTCTAATTTGTCTAGGTCCCTCTGTATCCTATCCCTACCCTCCAGCGTATCTACCACTCCTCCTACCCATTTAGCTACAGGATGGGAGATCCCTCCACTTGGCTTAATTCCCTTTGGAGGGTCTGAGCATTAGCTGACCAAGATGGATGTCCTGAAAGTGCTGGAAAGGCTGGCCATACTTGGTGGACCCCCTGAAACCTGCTCGTGGCCCTCCAGGGGGCCCTGGACCTCTGGTTGAGAACCACTACTCTAAAGTGTTTAAACACCCACTAGGCATGCAGAGCCCTTCCTGGAAACAGCCAGGCTACCCCAACTTTCTCTGGGTGGAGAAAAGGAATAATGGGGAAGATCTAGCCCTACGTCAATGGGACCGGCACCTCCTCAGCATGTGTGTCCGAGGCAGAGCTGATTGGAAAATGGGTTTTCCGTCCCGCACAAGCTTTCAAGACTTTGATTTTTTTTTTTTCTCCCCCCCCCCCCCCGTGTGTGTGTGTGTGTGTGTGTGTGTGTGTGTGTGTGAGATTGATTTGGGTCAATCAAAACAGTTTTGTTTTTATTTGGACTCTTAAAAAAATTAAGTATAAAATAAATTTTTGAAATGAGAAGTTGGAACTTTTCATTCCAAAACTGTTGAAATGGGGGCAATTTCAAAACATTTCTCCCCGCCCAGTGTTGTTGAAAATGAGGCCTAGAAACTTCCTTCCTCCTCTCTCCCCCACTGTTTCTCCCCCTTCCCCCCCCCCCCCCCCCAAAAAAAACAACCTGTAAGCTTAGATTCTCCCACAATCACCTGACTACAGGAGCTGGGGCTTTAAGAAAACACCAAATATTGCAAGAGCCATGAGACTATTGTAAGAGTTGGAGACAGAGTCTGGTGTGTTGTGAGGATTGTTTGTTTAGGGGTTCTAAGCTGCTCTGTTTGTAACCCTACTCTTCCTGCTGACCCAGCTTCTGCAGACTTTTGGAACTGGGGTTCATTTGTCAGGGGCTTATCTTTGCTTTGTTGATCAGCCCCAGCTGGGATGGTCTTTAAACATTTATTAAACCCCTAAAAGGTAAGGACAAAGTGTGTGTGTGGGGGGGGGGGGGTACAGCTAGTCAAAACCATGTAAAGCTCAACCCGCAAGGAAGTCTTCACTGTAACAAACTCCCTCACTTCCCCATCTTTGTGTAACTTTTAAACGAGGAATATCCCTTGTTCTATTGCTTTAAATGTCCTTGTATTGAGGGGCGGGGCAGTCACTTTTCCATCCAGATCCTGCAAGATGATCAGTGCAGTGTGACCATGTGGATCTGGTTTCAGCAGGAGGGGCTTGGCCGGGAGTAGTTCTCAGACACTCTTGTAAAAGGCTCATCCTGTTTCTTAAAAGAGAGGCTGTATCCTCATTCTCTGATGCCTGCAGGTCAGCTGCTGGGAGACCATGGCTCATGATCAAATGAGCTTCTCCTCTGAGCTTGGCCTGGAAAACTCTTGGCCATACTCTTCTTACTTCCCTCTGGCCAGGCTGTGGAAGAGACCAAGTTTTACTAGGATGAGGCTGCTCAGGAATCACTCTTTGTCCAACTGGTTACAGCAAAGTGCTGCGAGGTTACGTTTGCCCTGGTTGGCTAAGATGGATAGAAGGAAAAAAGAGAGAGCGAGAAGGGCTATAAGAAAATGGAAGAGGGTGGAAACTGATACAATATGATGGTAGTGGGCAGAATAGGAAGAGCCTTAGATGAGGGAGGAATCATGGAGCATCTGCTCCACGAGGATATTCAGAATTCCCTCGCTGCTGCTCAGAATGTGTGAGACAAAGGGACAGGGTGTGCTGAAGGTTAAAGCTGAGATTTCTATTGAATTCCAAGGAGACGCTGGTTTCTAACTCAAAGCAACAATAACCCTATACCCCCCCCAGACTGTGTAATATTGGGGGGGGGGGGGAAATAACTGGGTGCCTCAAAGTACCTTTTCAAGTCTAGCTTTATCAAAATAGCTGGGTACTATGTTTCTAGTCCCCCAATGCCACAACGTGGGTCCAGCAGCCTCGCAATGTGAGCAGCACTTTGAATTCAGAACATAAGAACGGCCGTACTGGGTCAGACCAAAGGTCCATCCAGCCCAGTATCCTGTCTACCGACAGTGGCCAATGCCAGGTGCCCCAGAGGGAGTGAACCTAACAGGTAATGATCGATCGATCGCGCTCTCTCTCTCTCTCTCTCCTGCCATCCATCTCCACCCTCTGACAAACAGAGGCTAGGGCCACCAGTCCTTACCCATCCTGGCTAATAGCCATTAATGGACTTAACCTCCATGAATTTATCCAGTTCTCTTTTAAACGCTGTTTTAGTCCTAGCCTTCACAACCTCCTCAGGCAAGGAGTTCCACAAGTTGGCTGTGTGCTGCGTGAAGAACAACTTCCCAAATTTCTGGCTAGCTCAGGCAGAGGTAAAAGAGAAGGAATGTCAGTGAAATCTCAGGAGATGGGAGGAAGTCTAGCCCTGTTTGCTATTTGACGTGTAAGCCTTCAGCTCAGCTCAACTCTTCCTGCTTGGAGCCTAGGATAGAGACTGGGAATGGCTGAGCCATTACACCCATTGAATCTATTTCCCCATGTTAAGTATCCTCCCACCTTCTTGTCAAACTGTCTGAAATGGGCCATCTTGATTATCACTACAAAAGTTTTCTTTTTCTCCTGCTGATAATAGCTCATCTTAATTAATTAGCCTCTAAGAGTTGGTAGGGCAACTCCTACCTTTTCATGTTGTGTGTGTGTGTGTGTGTGTGTGTATATATCTCCTTACTATATGTTCCATTCTATGCATCCGATGAAGTGGGCTGTAGCCCACGAAAGCTTATGCTCAAATAAATGTTCGCCTCTAAGGTGCCACATGTCCTCCTGTTCTTTTTACGTAGAAATAATGACAAATGTAGCAGTTAGTCAGAGCTGGAAGAGCTAGAGTTACAAAAGAGCCCCCACAAAGCTAGTCACCGCTGAACAAAACCCTTTGCTGCGACTTAAAGAAAAAAATCAAGTGGGGGAAGGAAGTTTTGTTTTCCCCTTTAGTGCAGCCTGTAATTAAACACATGGCCACGAGATGGCACCAGTATTCTGTAGTTCTCAACAATTAGCACTTTACAGGGGCCACATCATCGAATTCTTTTTTTTCCCCCCAGGCAGGGCCATGTAGAAAACGCTGTGACAGTTGTCTCCTGAGGGCTTTCCCCTCATGGAATGTCTGATCTGAATGCACCCAAACCCTCAGAGCGAAGCTTAGCTCAGAGCTGCCCTGTTTTGTTTGAGTTCAGAACTTCAGTTACAGATTGATCCCAGCTGAGCCTTCCTTGGAAAACGTGCCGATCTCTGCGACCCAGTCATTGCATCTGGCTCAAGATTCACAGGGGGAGCAAGACCAGGCCGGGTTCCAGCTAGTGCATGCAGCTCTTGTGCAAAGCCGTTCACTGACGGGCGCCATAAGAGAGTAACACGGAGGCCCAGCTTTTCAGAAGTTCTGGGCACCCACCACTCCAGTTGAAGTCAATGGGAGTTCGTCCCTTTTGAAAGATCTGGCTGTATCACCCGGATCTGAGATGCAGACTGGCCCTTTCAAAGCTCCTTCCCTTAGGTACCTCGATCCTAGAAACCCTCCGGTCGCTTACCCTGTCACTGCTGGGTTCCAAAGCCATGGCGTGTGAGGTATGCAGCTTTAAGAACCACCTTGACTTGGAGTGGGTCAGGGGACCTGTAAGATCGGCAGCTGCTGGAGTTGATGGGGGATCGAACCTAAGAGTGAAGTGGGGCTGGATGCAGCTTGCAAGCAAGTTCCCTGGGCGAATGTGGGAGATGTTGTATTCCCAGCCCAGGGATGGTTTTAAAAGGGAGGTTTTATTAAACTTAATATGCCCCCCCTAAGGCTCTCCTCCCCCCCCTGCAATTGCAGCTGCCATAAACCCCAAACACCCCAGGACCACACCTTGCTCCCACTTTGTTTTTTTCCTCTTCAGCGGTGTTCCAACCCTTAAAGGAACAGGGCATAGGTAAATTAACCCGGATATTCCCCATGAGTGCTACCCAAACACAAGTTTTTGGGCTCACTACAGGAGTCACTGGGTGAAATTCTGTGGCCTGGGCTATTCAGGAGGTCAGATTAGATGGTCTACTGCTCCCTGCTGGCCTTAAAATCCATGAATCCGTGAACACGGTGGTTCTGCTGTTACTTGATTTTTCTCCATGTTCTTCTGATCCAGTTAAAGACGTTGGAGTTCAGTTGAAAGGTGTGACGGGAGGGCTGGATTTTCTGGAGACCTACAAGTAGCTGCAGTTATATTTCTATATATGGACTCTGCCTGCAGTGTGTTTACAGAGGGCACGTCTACACTACAGCCCTAAACTGACCGATGTTAGGTCAACTTACAGCCACTGCAGTAATGACGGTGGTGGCTGATGTCCACACTGCCCTCCTCCTGCCGGTGGTGCGTGTCCTCACCAGGAGCGCTTCCCCTGACTGAAGAGGGGCAGTCTGGGGGGCTGAGAGCCATGGCTCTCAGCTCTGTGCAGCTCTTCGCTGGGAGCCCAGCTGACCCTCTGGGCTGTTGCTAGGAGTGGGGGCCGGGGGAAGGGGGAGCTGCCTGGGCTTCTCGGATCCCTGAGCAGGGAGCCTCCAGGCAGCAACCTGGCTGGCAGGGATGCCGGAACCATTTGTATAGTGGGGGTGCTGAGGGCCATTGAACCAAAGTGTAAACCCTGGATATGATGGAAGCCACTTCAAGCCAGGGGGTGTAACAGCACCCCCAGGACCCCTAGTTCGGCACCTATTCCAGCTGGGAAATTGACAAGACCACCAAGAGCCGATGTAAGTAACCGTGTCAACGCAGGCACTGCGTTGCTCTAACTACACCGGCATGAGCCCTACGCCTCTCGTGGAGGTGGAGTTCTATCGGTGCCGTAGGGCATTTACATCAGTGGGAGCACAGCTGTAGTGTGGACACTGACATCATTAGGTCAACGTCCACCTGACTGTGTAGTGTAGACAAGGCCTGAGTGACACCTGGGAGAGAAGTGTAACAGCAACAGACCCCGGGCAGGATCGAACCTGGGATCCCTGGAGCTAAATGCATGAGCTTCTACTGCATGAGCTAAAAGCCACGTGGCCCTTAGCTAAGGCTGTAGCAGACTCATTCATCTCTCGAAGTAGTCTCGGTGCCACTAGATGGGACAGAACATCGCACCCAGGAGGTGTGTGGGTTACATAGGCACCTAAATACTTTTGAGGTTCTAGGCCTATGGCAGTAACATAATAACTAATAAGCTATGGATGGACATTTTTAAGTCTCCTACTGCCTCTGAGCTAATGGACCTGTCTTAGTTTGGGCAGTAGTGGTGCATGCTGTTTGGTCCTGAGGTCCCAGCTTTAATGCCTGAGAACTCACCCAGAGGTGTCATTACACCGGGTTTGGGGTGTGATGATTCCTGGGGCAGTATCATTCCTTCTCCACAAGTATTTAGATAACTGCTGGGAACTGGAAAAAGCATCCATGGATCCCCAGTGACCCCCGGCTGCTAATGTGAATCTGGAAGCCCCCACGGGAAAGCAGGTCCTGTGTTACTCTCCTGTTTAAAATGGTTGTCATCCAGTCAAGGAGCAGAAAAAAGCCATGTGATTTAGCTGGCCGACTGCATGACACAAATGAAGCGAAGTCTACATCTAACCCAGAAACTGAATATTGTTCCCTCAAAGTGTCTGGCAAACGCTAATCGTGAAGAGGGCCGAAGGGCTTGCCACACCAGCGATGGGCCTGCCAGCTGCGCCAATGGCTCTAGATGTGGTTCTCTCCTGCGATTCTGCTAGGGCCAGATTCTTAGCTGGTGTAAATCAATGTAGCTCCACCAACTACAATAGACCTATGCTGACTTACACCACCCGGGATCTGGCCCCTAGATTCTATTCTGCTTCCTTGTGGTCTGCACAAGGGCAGTGTTTTTGTTCCCTTGCCCCCAGTGTAGCTGATGTTCCTGTCTAACAATGGGTTTCTTGTTCGAAGGAATCATTTGTGGTTCAGAAAGAACTGACAGAGGATTTGCTAAACGGATTGGCTCCAGTGAAGGGATTGGGATGAATTCTGCACCCAGTTCAACCAGTGGGAATTTGGACACTACCTCCGGTAGCTGGATGGTTTGACCTTACAGGTTTACCCTATCCCATGTCTGTATAAAGACAGACTTATGTGGCTTAGGGGAATCTAGCTGAGCTTCTTTAGCCAGAGGTTGCATCCAAAGTTCATTCCAGGGCCCTTTTAGGATTGTCTCAATCCAATGGGATGCGGGGCTTCATTTTTAGCTGCTTGTCCCAGGTAATCCATGCCAGCAGTTCGTCATCTTCTCCCAGCACGCCTAGGACTACCGAGAGTCTCTCTCAGACGAGCACAGGTCACTCCTCCTCTTTTCTCTTCCCAGCAGCCCTACCCCCGGGACGGTAGGAAGCCCAAGAAGGCCGAGCTCCCTAGTTCTTGTCGTAGGACCTGGGAAGAGCGATTGAATTTTCAGACCGTTCCTCCAGTCGGCACATTCATTTTCCACTAAAGGAAGCGCTGATGTGTGGAAGGGAATGTTGCGGTTTTATGTGTTTATAAACTACTGAAGACATCGCCGATCTGTGCTTTGCGATTTTATTGGCCATAAATCCACGCTACAGCAGCACTTTATTGCACCATAAGCAGACAGGTGGCTGCCCCTTTTACAACCCTTAAAACGCTGTATTTCTCGGCGCTTGTCCTCTTGTGCGTCTTCCAAGAACGGAAATGGGGGTGCCGGACTCGTTCAAGGCCTGTGGTCAAACGCTTTAAAAAACGAAAGCTCTTGGAGGACGGGCGTCGCCTCCACAGATGTAGCTGCAGATCCTGGCTTACCTTGCAAAGGAAATGAGGTGGGTCTGAGCCTGGGGTGATGACGGTCCTCCTGGCTGAGCTATCACACAATTCTTCTCGGTTGGGGGGGAGCCCGGGAGAAGGTACTGCGGGTCCGGAGCATGACTGGGGGGGGGGCCCAGGACTGGATTAGGTAGAGGTGCTACTTCTCCAGAGCAAGGATCCCTGGAAGAGTTGTGTGAGAGAGCTCCTGGACTGCAGTAGCAGAGCAGCCATGCAGTGCCTAGGAAGAGCGGGGAGTCCTAGAACTGGGCTAGCAGGCACGGTACAGGGGCAGGGTTGTTGGCAGGCTGAGCCCTGGGCTAGCAAGGGTGCTGTCAATCAGGAATAAAGGCAACTAGCCAAGCTGTGGAGGGAATAGAGTTGAGCAAACTGTTGCAGACTGTCTATTTGGTGACCGTCGCCCTCTGCAAATGATCCCCCAAAAGAGTTTTTTAAAACGAATTTGCTTGGCAGAGGCTGTGGATGAATTTCAAAGCCGTGTCATCCCACTGGCGAACGGTGCTCTGACGTCACCGGTTTTCAGGAGCTAAATGCTCATTAGTTCTTGTATTCATTAATTAAGCACTCTCCCCCAGCGCTTTCTGTGCTTAGATCTCAAAGCATTTTACAAAGGAGCTCAGGAGCGTTATCCCCATTTTTACAGATGGGGAAACTGAGGCACAGAGAGGCAAAGTGATTTGCCCCAGCTCACCCAGTAAGGCCACCAGCAGAGCCAGGAACAGAACCCAGGTCTCCTGAGTGCTAGTTCACTGGTCAAGCCACTAGGCATCATTGCCTGACCCTGTGTCAGTCATTAACTGAGCTTGTGCTGTGGTGGTTCTTAGGGAATGAAAACTCTCCTGGATGTCCACCTCAGTGTCTGTCTACAGCACCAATCATCCTAGTATCTAGGGACTTTGCGTGTCAAAATCTACACTCCCGTTGAATAGCCCACTGGATATTGAGGATTCTCATAAGTCTTGTGGCATCATCCCAGGTGTGGCTATCGCTTTTGCAGTGTACATTATTCCTGGGGGGGTGATGGGAGGGTGAATGGAACAAGCCATCCCTACCGATCAGTATCTGACAAACCCTGTCGTCTCTTTAGTTTCCAGTCTCTGTCAGTGGGCAAACAACCCTTTCTTCCCTGTCTCCTGGAGGTTTCTGAGAAGCTGGTCTCTAGCCTTACTTGGGACACGAGGTGCAGAATGTATTTCAGTTCCAAGCCAGTCATTTTAACAGGGAGCATCTAGGCTGAAAAATAATATATTGTGGGCCGCAGCCTATAGGCAGTGCAGTCCCTGGATCTGCTGTTTATAGGGGCGGGTCCCCAACTTCGAAAGTCTCTAGAACAGAACAGGGATTAATTCCGCAGTTACTAGCAGGGAGTGAGACTGGGAAGGAGAGAACCTGAGTGGTGGGTGTGTGTGTTTAAAGGCCCTAAACCACTAGGGGGCAGCAGAACCAAAAGATTGGGAAGAGGCCCTGCCAACCTGGCTCCTTGGATTGTATGGTTGCATGCTATTGCAGGCACTGCTGCCTGGTCGTGGTCCTAGGAGAGTGTAGTTGTCTCTTGTCTTATGGCCGTTTATGTCATTGCTTTGTACGCCCCTACCACTTAAAAGAGAAATTTGTAACGATCTGGGCACTGAGGCAAGGAACTGGGTGGACAGTGCTGCGGACTCACGTTATCCCCAGAGAAGGCACAGCACGGGTAGGAGCAATACGAGTGTCCCGCAGCAGAGGAACGTCCGTCCCTATAGGTGTTAGAAGTTCAGTTTCCAAGTCCTCTTGGTCCCCAAAGGTGCTGATTAATGTCAGTGGCCTCTGACCCTCCCGAGGTATTTACTGGTTGGTACCTGAATATAATTACAAAGGAAAATCCAGGCCACCCGGTGTGCAGATGTTAACGATAGGGAGGGTTTGTAACGTCAGGATAGCGATGACTTGAGCTCTTGTGGGTTATAGTGGCAGTGGAAAAATAGAGCTTTGTGTAATAATTCCCTGCCTTTCTCTGACTCCTGAAGATCTCGAAGCGCTTTGCAGACATTTAGGGTGTGTCTATACTGCAGTTGGGGTGTGGACTTACCCTAGCTAGCTAACATGAATGCAAAGGCAGCGAACTAGGGGTGTGGGGGGTGGTGCAGCACCCCCAGGTTTTGCATGGGGTCCCAGCTGCTGGCTCCGCTCCTGGCCCTGCGCCCAGGGTTCAGGCTACCAGCCCTGCAGCCGGGGCTCTGCACCCACCCCCAGCTGTGGCCCTAGCCTCGGCCCCCTTACCCCGTCCATGTCTCCCCCTCCCCCCCTCTTCTAAAGCCACGTCCCTGCTCCCGGCCCCAACTCTAGGGGGCGGTGAGGGGCACGGACAAGGGGAAGGGCAGGTGCAGCTCAGCACCCCCACTCTAAAAACTGTTTCAGCAGCACTGCGTGAGTGCCAGTAACAGGGATTCTGCAGCAGCAGAGACTTCAACACAGACTTGTCGGCCAAACACCCAGATGACCTTAGGGTGACCAGACAGCAAATGTGAAAAATCAGGATGGGGGGGTAATAGGAGCCTATATAAGAAAAAGACCCAAAAATCGGGACTGTCCCTATAAAATTGGGACATCTGGTCACCCTACCAGATGTGCTTATGTAACCTGGGCTGCTGCAGCGTCACTGGCTTTGGTATCCAGGCTGGCTAGATCAACGTTTGCCGCCTAGACACGCCCAGAGTGAGCTGAGCCTCAGCGAGAGATGGTTTGGGTTAGCCAGAGAGGTGGAGAAGTGACATAACACACCCAGTCTGTGGCAGAGGCAGGAATAGGGGCCGAACGCCTGACTCCTAGTCTTGCGCCTTAGCCACAAGCTTATCTCCCCCCCCCCGGTCCCCAACAGTGCTGTATTCCTCATTCGGTTAGTCCTTCTCGCTGGTTGCTAGGTCTCAAAGGGGCAGGTACTTGTCAGCACTGACAGCGTGATGCGTCTAGCCTAGCGTTGTAACCGTGCTTCCAACAATAGCAGCCGCTCCGGACCAGCTCTGTATGCCCTGGCCCTGATCCGGCCTTCTGCTGAGCCGACGGTTTGAACAACGCTTGGATGGCGAAGGCTGATTTCATGCACAGAAATTGGCCGCTCTGGTGCGAAGTCGGGGGCCCGGAGCAGATGGCGCTGCACTTGCCAGACCTTCGCGCTGGCACGGGATTGCGATTCCCAGGGTGAGGGAGCAACACGAACCAGTTGCTAACTAGTAATTAAGCAGTGAACTGTGGAAAAGCAGGAGACCTGCCCAGATGACGGAGAGACAGGCGGAGGGACAAACAGACAGCATCCTAGGGACTGGAAAAGCCCAGGAGGACACAGAGCAGTGCTGTCAATTTGCTTTAATCATATAAATCTGGGATATCCTATGTACCCACTTCTAGTCCCAAATCCTCTGACCCATTTCCTGAACTGCAGCCATTCAATCTGCTCAGCTCTAGCTACCCAATGCAACCAGCCATCTGCACGGAGCCTGGACACTTGCCCGCATGCTCTTCCTCTTTCATTAGATGGAAATCTTTGGAAGAGTTTAACGAGCGCGAAGGGCTGATAGCACTGGCTTGAGTCTGTATAGAGCAGGCAAGTATTTCTTCACGCTTTCCCTGCACCAGCTTTGCCGATGCCTCTCCGTGCTGACCTCCTGCAGCATCCCTGGTCTGAGCTCCTCCATGCAGCTCTATTGTGCGGGCCCATCTGGCGGGCCGGATGGAGTCCCGTGGGCTGTAGTTTTCCCCACCCCTGGAATAGATGATCACAGTGGTACCATCTGGTCTTGGAATCTAGAACTTTGTCTACACTTGCAGCCGCGTTGCTGCAGTCACCCCTCTGATTGCAGTGTAGACACACCTGGGTACTAATGTACCCCAGGGAGTAGATTGAAACTTTCGTCTCTCTTGTGTCCTGATGTAATGCACTGGTAAAGTGTCCCTCATGTTCCCCTTTAGTGGCTATTTCACCTAGAGGATACGCACCTAGGAGTGTTGGTTGATTTATTCCTTTAGCTCAAGTGGTGGAGGCCTGGGCCGCAGTGCTGCAGTCCATGGTTCAAACCCAGCTAATGTCACAGGATGAGGGTTGTTACATAAGTCACTTTCTATATTTGGTCATCAAACTTCCATTGATTTCTACCAGAGCTGAATTAGGCCAATGCCAAGGGCCTTTCAAAACCCCATCCAGAGTATTCGGCTGGGGCTGTGGGCAGAGAGGCAACACAAGGGGTCTGTATGGTCCCATGGGGCTAGACCCCAGGCCTGCAGAGCTGCCAGGCAGCTGGCATCTCCAGGCTGCCATCCAGCAACAGCTGTAACCAGCTTTCACTCCACTTTCCATGACCTGCTGTGGACACAGACCATGGGCAGTTCCACCTCAAGAGTTTGACCGACACCAGCCCCATGGCTCCTGATTGGCCCCTTGACCTATATCAACCGGAAGGGTGTTCCAGGAAGTACCCAGACAAGTGTGGATTTCCTGTAGCTGTCACAACTGTGCTTGCTCCTTGCTCCTGAATTCCTGGCTTTGACCTCTCCTTGATCTGGACTTGGACTCTGACCCTTGGTACTGACCCTGACTACGAACTCCTCTGCTTCTCCCAGCCTCAGGTTTGGCCCTGCTCTGATCAGGCCCTGGCTGGGATCCTGACAGGGTGTGCAGCAGGGACAGGAAAATGTAGCATCAGCAGCACTTTTGGCTCTTGAAAGAAGAACCACTAGTCAAGAACAAGGAGTTTTGTGATGGGGTTTTCAAAGGTGGTGAAGTAATTGGACACCCACCTGCCATTACAATTCCACGGGACTTGGGCACTAAATCCATGAGGCACCTTTGGAAAAACCTATCCTTAACATCTACATTCCCTCTCTTTTAAATCAGGAAGTAAGGATGGGATCTTCAACCTGAGACAAAGGAAGCAAAGAACAAATATCCTGGAACTCTCTGATGCATTGGTTCCAAGTATCCGACAAAGGAAGACGAAGATCCCTCAGCTCTGGCTGACACCAGCTAGGAGCCAGCAATGAGCAGTCCTGAACTTTTTCTATATTTTTAATAACACATCCCTACAAGAATGATAGATGGAGTGGACAGGGCTGCCTAGCGGCAATCCTTGATGGCAAGACAGATTTGGATGTTGGCTAGGATGAGAGGAGAGCGAGAAGATCACTCTCTGGCCCTTCTGGCTTATTTGTATTCTTCCCCGAGCCGTGAAAGACACATGTTCCAGGGGAATTACTAGCACTGGAAATCGAGACTATAAAGCTCTAAAGTCTGTTATCAAGCTGGAGAGAGACTGCCATTGACCGAGATGGAAGGAGGAGAATTTTCTCGGTGAGATTGAGTGGTAGGCTTGGAGATGCTACCAGCGGAAGGAGGTAGCAAACCTTCCCTTTGATTAGGTGACTAGTCCAAGGGCCAACATTTTCCTGTCTTCTGTCCATGCATAATCCATTGCAGGTGTGCAGACAAGTCCAGCCCATGTTCTTCTCTTCCCAGGCACTGTCTATGTCCAATCTCCATCCAAAGTAGGGCCTAGAAATCTAGATGAAGTTCTACTTCTCCTGTGGGCTGCAGCATTTAGAGTGGACCCAACTATTCGGTTTAGGTTCTCGCCTTCTCTGGGGAGAAGCCCATCCAGTCTATCCCAGAGCCCATTCTAAGCAGGGACAGTAATTCATTTCCTGTTCTCCTCCTCCCTTGGGCTACACTGGAAGTGACACAGAAATCCAGTTCAAGTTCTTGTACCTCTGGGGTTTATTAGCTGGGCACAGGAATCCTGCTGTGGGGTTTCTCTCTGTTTCCCATCACAGTAAGAGAGTTCTTTGTGGGCTGGATGTTAGTGCAGAATTAATTGGCCTGTTTTACCGGGGACAGTCTGAGGAAAAAAATCTCCCCCTGCCCGAATGTCTGAGGCTAACCTGCAACAGACTCAGCTGTTCTTCTACTGCTTGGCTTTCGATCCGCTGAGGTCCTGAAAGAGGCAACATCAGTCTGGCCTTCTTCAAACCCCTTCCCATTGTTGGCTCCCCAGTGCCAGGAAAGCAAAACAAGAAAAAGTGTGTAAAGCCGAAGTGACAAGAGTGCTGAGGCAGCTTTGATTATGTGTTGATGCAGCTTGTTGAGATGTAAGTGAAATGAAATAAGCGCCTAATGGATTTGGATAGTGGAGGGAGCGCTGATGCTTTTCACACCACCTTAGGCCCCCAGTGCTAAAGCTGAGAGGGAAACCAAGCTGAAAGGAGCATTGTATAGCTCCGCTCCCAGCCAGCAATTTTAACAAGAATCCTTGTTCTCTCTGTCTTCCAGGGTCTGTGTAGCTCCTGGCTTTGGGGGGCTCCCAGCAGCAAGCGGTCCATGGTGGCCAGATGGTCCAACATAGGTATCTGTACGTGGTATCCATCATATACAGGGTTTACAGTTTGGTTCAATGGCTCTCAGCACCCCCACGACACACGTTTTTCCAGCACCCCTGTTGTCCAGGGAATAGGGCATGGCCAGCTAGTGAGGAGCCTGGGGTTCGAGTCCTAGTTTAGCTACAGCCTTCCTGAGAGACCTTTGGCACATCCCTTAGCCTTTTTGGGTATGTTCATGTTACACAAAAAAACCCTGTAGCAGCAAGTCTGTCTGGTTCTGCAGACTTGGGCCCCTGGGCCTTGTGCTACAAGACCTAAAATAGCTGTGGAGATGGTTCTATTTGGGCTCTGAAAGCTGGGGGTGTGAGGGTCTCAGAGCCTGCACTCCAATCCAAGTGGGAATGTCTACACAGCTGTTCTTAGGGTGAGCCCAAGTCTGTAGACCCAGGCTCTGAGATACACGGCAATGGCTTTTTTGTTTGTTTGTTTGGTTTTGTTTTGCAGCGTGGATGTACTCTGTTTCTAAATTCCCCATCTGTAAAGTGGGGTAACTCCTTGCCTCCCAGGGCTGCTGTGAGCACCACCGGGCTAACGCCTGTGAGGTGCTCCGGTGAGGGAGTGTGAAGTGAACTTTGCAGATGATCCATCCGACTCCCTGCCCTCGCCAGGGCTGTGGGATCCCCAATTCAGCTGCTTCTCTTGGTGTCTCGTCCATGCTTTTGTGTAGAGCGAAAGGCACCCCAGGGCAGGGTCTATGCACCACATCCACCTTCCTTTGGGGGCCCATGTGATGCCAAATCCTTGTGCTGATGGATGAATTTCACTTCAAGGGATCACATGAAGCCACGAATCCACCCGAGCACCTGCCCCAGGCAACCGACTGCCCCTAGGCCACAAGGTGTAGGTGGGATGGAAGCCAAGGCTGGTCCCTGATCCATAGAAACTGCCTGCGCCTTCCCTGCTCCAGTGGCCTCATTCTGAGCCTGCTAACAAGCACCCAGAACAGGGCGAATCTGTCCCTGACTGCTGTAGTGACAGAGCAGTTAATCCAGCCTGGAGGAGGGTGTACACACAGTCAATGACAATGTCTAGGGCAGCGGTTCTCAAACTTTAGCAATCCGAGGACCCCCCTTTTGATTTAAATTTTTCATGGAAGCCCCCAAGCCAGCTTCTAATTTCCCCCGGGGGTGCTCAGCCCCAGGCTCTGCCCCTTTCCCACCTCTTCCCACCCCCGTTCCACCCCGCCCCTCTTCTTCCCCACCTCTTTCCGCTTCCCCCCCCCTGCCCACTGATCAGCTGTTCCACAGTGTGCAGGAGGCACAGGGAGGGAGGGGGAGGAGGAGTTGATCAGTGGGGCCGGCAGCCCCACACATGACTCATGGACCCCCTGTAGTATCCGCGTGGAGTCCAGGGCTCCATGGACCCCAGCTTGAAAACCGCTGCTCTACGGTGGCATACTTTAGCAGGGACCACATAGCACTGAGCTTTCAGCCCGAGGCGTACACTGAGGATCGAGTTCTCCAGTCATACCTAGGTGTGTGGTGGGGGGGAAGGGCAGGGTGGAGAGTAGGCAGAGGGGTGAGAACAGAAATCGAACTGTCTCCTTCTGCTAGGATGCATCCATCTTTCACCGCCTCTGGTACAGTGAGGGGCAGGGTACGTTACCATGGGTCACTTGTCTGCTTCAACAGTTGGAATGGGAAAGCAGCTTCTACTCCAGTAGTTCCCAAATCAGTGGCACATGCAACGGTCCTGGTATCTCCGATTTTTGTTGTGGGGGCTTTAGTTTCCATCCCCTTGTGCCAGCTGGAGGGTCCTACTGAAGACAGTGGACCAGCTTCTGTTGACTTGAATAGGATCAGGATCAGACCTTTGAATGCTGAGCTCCTGTTCTGGGCTCCAGTGGGGAGCCGCTGCCAACCTCCTGCCCAGCTGCGTGGGCCATAATCCACCATGGGACTTAGCTGCAGCTGCTCCGTGTTCAGATCCTACAGTGTGGCGGGTCACAGATGTACACCGCTAGAATTAGTGGAGGTGGCGGCTGGCACGAGCGGATCCACGGGAGCTCTTAGGCTGGGGGAAATAGAAGAGAATTGTCCAGAAAGTAGTGATCGGCCCAACCCAAGCCCTTGGATCCAAAATCTGAACCTGGAGTCGAATTTCACAATTGGCCCCTATTTCTAGATGAGGCCAAACCAAAATCCAAGATTTGGCCCCCCACGGGGTTTGATCTGAAGCAGTGGTTTTCAAACTTTTTGTATTGGTGACCCCTTTTACCCAGCAAGCCTTTGAGTGTGACCCCTCCTTATAAATTAAAAAACAGGGGGTAAATTTAATGGGGGCTCGGGGCTGTCAGCCCCATGGAGCTGACAGCTCGGAACCCCATGTAACCACCTTGCGACCCCCTGATTGCAGTTGGAGAACGCCCGAGATTCAAAAGTTTGTAGCTTAGGTTTATCTCTGTATCAAGGGCTTAACCGTGATCAATTCTGAGGCTGCTGGATGCAGACAGACCTTGGGGGTTTTGCTGGTTCCCAGACTGCCTAACCCAGCCTGTCCCTTAAATCCTGGCCTCAATTCACCATTCATGGAAGGGATTGCAGATAAGTGGGTCTTAATCCTGGCAGAGTTGTCTGGGAAAGTCGGGAACCGCTGTTCTGAGTAGGCCCATCCCCTGCTAGCCTGCTGTAAATGCTTACCGGTGTGCAAACAGAAGAAATCATCCAAGTAATCATTCCCTCCCCAAGCAGCTGGACTCTGCAATGCGACATTTTAGCTCGCTGACCCCTTTTCGAGCTAGATGGGTTTGGAAAGAGGCCCTGAAGTGTTGTAAACTGGAGCAGCAAAAGTTGTAATCCTCCCAGGCAGTTACTTCCATCCAATATGAAAACATATGGCTAATTTTAGGGATGCTGTAGCCAAAGTGTATCTGAAACTTCTAACCGGCTGACAGCATTATCGTAACAAGATTTTATTCTTAATCCGATATGGCATGAGCTGAGCACTCGCACTCCACCTTTGCCAGGTCACTGTGAATACTTTCACTTCACAATACACCGGGCGACGGGGTGGTTACAAGCTGATAAGCAACTCGGAGCATTCATTAAGGACTGCGGCAAATCTCTCGCCTCCCAGGATCATGCGAGGTTGGCTTTTTGGCAGCCCTGGGAAAGTGAGCTTAAAGGAACAGTGTCAAGGCTGGTGGGACCAAAAGTTGACCCGCCTTCTGAAAACCTCTGGCATCGGTTTACAAACTCCACGATGTTATTCAGGTAGTTGTATTTCCTCAGAACACAAGCTCTTTATCTTCAGCACACGAACAACTGTACAATCCCAAACCAAAGTGAGCAATCCAGTACTCCTAGGCTACCCTACAATAATAAACCACTATATACAGTCCCGCACCTGTAATAAGATGACAGTCTCTGGGGCCCAGTTTATGAATGCTGGATTCTTTTGTTGAACCAGCTTAAGCTCAGAGGCTAGGCCCTGAGTAATTACTGCTGCTGACTTCTGCTCATGGGTGGGTCTTGTTAACTCCAGCCAGTGGGCAGATGACGGTGGAGGCTGGCTGGGGCAGAGGGCGCTAGGACATTGGAGGTGCTGCGGGGAAATCTTAGGAGTGGCTAAACTTGGGCCAAGGTTTATGTTTTGTTCCTGTTGTTTGAAGTTGTTCTCATTAAGGGGGTCACTTTGGACCTTATATACTGTCTTTGGCGCCAGGTCTTTGCACTCGGCTACACTAACAGCACAGACCAGCTCTCGTGAGTTACCCATAACAAAATTAATGGGTTCAGTCTAGCACTAATGAGCTACCCTACGATAACAAGCCAGTATGTGAAATCCGGAAAACAGGCAGTGGGGGAAACCATCCTGTGTTTAATAAGGACACCGATTCTGTGTATTAAATGTTCTTTTTATTGCTATTGTTTTTTCAGCCATCCCGACCTGCTGTTTCAGCCGTCATATATCTTCCCAAATGGGAAAGGGAGAAAAACAATTAGCTGAAAATGCAATCCTTGTAATGGCTGCGTTTGAATTCCAAATAAAAAGCTCCTCTCCAGATAGGCCTATCGTGCAGAAATAAAAAAATTCTGATGCTTGGCTAGGTGCAGATGCTTTTCTTTGTGCAAATGGATGTTACCACTTCGTCTCTCTGTTTATTTGTTGTGGGAAGAAAAAAAAAAAAAAACCCCACCCCACCAGCTGCCTGTCAGACCTGGAGATCTCTTGTTGCCTTGTACATCTGTCACCAGACTGGCTCTGTCACTGATAGACAAGGCCTGTGTGGGGGGAATCTGATACGGTCGTTGAGCAGCCTTTATCGATTGTCAGAGCGCAAGAAACAAGGCACTTGCAGAAGGCAATGCGGTCTATTGGGTAGGGGCACTGACCTTAGAAGTAGGAGTCCTGGGTTCTGTGACCAGCTGTGGGAGCTGGGGTAGGTCCTGTCCCCTCTCTGTGCCTGTTTTCACTCCTACCACGCATCTGTTGTGTCTATTTAGATGACAAGCTCTTCAGGTCAGGGACTGTCTCCTACTATGTGTTTGTACAGCGCCTAGCGCAATAGGGCCCTGGTCTCAGGTGCAGCCTCGAGCATTGGTGTAAAGCAAATATTGTTGAGAGGGGAAAGTCCCCAGCCCATGCCAATGGTCTCCTTCATTGCCATTGATGTCTATAAACAAGCAGATTTAGGTAAGTGCTAAAGATGGACCCCAAACCCAACCCTGGGCCGTTTCAGATTCAGACTCCATGGAGCAGGCATTACCTCTCCCATGGGTTTGAATTGGAAGCCTGGATCCAAACGTGGCTCTGAATGTGGGGAAAGCTCAGGTCTGGGTTCAAACTCCCCTCTGGTATTTCTGCTCGGGTCAGTATCTCTAATGCAGTATTGAAGCCACTCTGCCCTATGGAAATGGAGGATGATCCCAAATCAGGTGGATCCCTTCAAAGATCCTCACCTTCCAGTGCTCCTGTCATCTATGCTAGCTCAGGCCTGGGGCTGGGACATTGCTGTTAGAGTTGGGGCGTGGGAGAGGGGAGGGCAGGCTGGAGAGAGAGGAGGAGGTTGCCCTGTTCACCCTCAAATGTCTCGAGAATCAGCAATACTGAAGAAATGTACAGCGCCAATATGTGTCAGGGTTTAAAAGCCAGGCGTTGTTTCAGATTTTTGAGATTCACGTCTCATCTTTAGGAAAGTCCTGAGAGGGAGAGCAGCCAAGCGATTTCATACCAACGTAGCACAGGACACTCCGGCTATGGGAACAGGCAGCAGAGACAATGCCAGCTTCTTCTATCCTTCGTGAGACTTCTTAAGATAAGGGATCTGGTGTGTGTTGACACCAAGCCCAGTGACTGTCTTTTTCCAAGGCACAGGCATCTCAGACTGGCTAATGCCCTGAAAAGCCTCCTGCAGTCGGGTTGAGCTTTTAGGCACTTTGGAATGGGTAGGGGCATGGGAGAAATCTCTTGTGGGGGCACAGTTTGGCTCTAAAGCTGAACTTCCACCAAAGTTCAAAGAGTTTGAGATCATGATTCCAGATCCAAAACAACCCAGCTTTTTAATAGGGTTATCAACCCCCATGCTTCAGGGCATAAACCAGCCACTATTGGGGATCAGGAAGAAACTTTCCCCAAGGGTAGGTTATGCCAGAACTGCTAGGTGTGGGGGTTTTGCACTTTCCTCTGATGCAGCTGCTGTCGGCGACCGGCTACTAGGCTAGCTGGACCTTGGGTCTGACCCAGTGTGGCAATTTCTGTGTTCTAGTTGGGCCCTTATAATGAAGTTTTGGATCTGGATTTGCATCCATATCCACATGTCCCCAAACTTCAAGTGGGGATTTGGATGTAGCAGGCTCGTTCCTACCCATCTCTGACTCTGGTAGTTTCCCTGAGCATGGCAGGGGGGCTTTTTAATCTGCTTGGCTTCTGCAGCTGTGTTCCAGATACGCCCAGTGGAACACACCCACCGGGCAACTCCGCATGCCATCTGTGCCGTGATGCCCCATTGATTTCAGTGCAATGCATGGGCAGGGCTCCCGGCAGCATGGCGGTGAAGCCTGTGACACTTGCTGACTGCATCCTGTGCCGGAGAAATACGCACTGGTGGGAATTAGAAAGCAAAGCAAAGCAAGCGGAAGCGAGAGGGTGGGGAGCAGGGCTCGCTCCTAACAGCAGTGTGTGTTTTATTACTTTAGGTTAAGAATCTTGGGCTCCAGTTCAGATCTCTCACTGAGCAAACACGGCCTGGTTCTGTTAAATATAAATTGATTTCAGTCAGAACAACTGGTCTGGGAAAACCTATCTGCTTCAGCAAACAAACAGCAGCGCTTACACGGCCGCCGCTATTATCACGGCATTGTGCAGCTGGAGTTCTTACTTAAGAGGCTCTCCGCTCGGAGGCTGCGTTATAAGCACTGCCAGGGTCAGGGTGTCCGTGGAGCTGTCCACGCAAGAGTGAGAGTCAAGGCAGGACAGGTTGTTTGTTTAATGGGGGGTGATTTTAGTGCTCGTGACGTGGAGGGGGAGCTCACCTGAGGTTGAAGAGGGGAGATGAGCAAACGTCCCCCGCCCTGTCGCTCTGCTAATGCCTCTGATTCTTGATTTGAAGTCCTTCCTGCTGTTCAGTTTCTGGGGTCCCCTGTAGACTAATCAGGGCACCCCTATCCTCAGCTGCAACACCCTCTCTTGCCTCAGCCCTTATTAGCTGTATCAAGTTCTTTCTCCTGAGCAGCTGCTGTTTAGTCATGCGGTGGTTGGCGTGAGGTGAGGAATGTCAGCTGCACTGAGACCAGCAAACTCATGTCACTTGTGACCTGAGAGAGAACCAGTGATGTTAGTGGAGGAGAAACCAGCGAGAACGTGGCCAGGGTACAGAGTGATTAATCCAAGCACTGCCTCTGAAACCAGCTTGGACTTTTTGCCCCTAAAGCAAGAGCCCTTCTGAAATCCCCGGCCCCCCCTCTCCGCCCCATGGCAAACCACTAGCTCTTCTCCTGCTGTGTCTGATCCGTGCAGGCAGCATCGGACTCCCAGGAAGGAGTGGGCTGGGCAACAGTGGCTTGTGTTGCGTCTGCTCATCACCATCACTAGGGCCTGGGGGATGCGCAAGAATCGTCCCTCTCTTCAGTTATGGGGGTGGGGGGAGAGATGCTGCTAGGGCATCATGTGATTCCCCCAGTGGGTCCAGCTGCCTCAGTGCAATCGTAAGACTGGAAGGGACCTCGAGAGGTCATCTAGTCCAGTACCCTGCACTCATGGCAGGACTAAGTATTATCTAGACCATCCCTGGCAAGTGTTTGTCTAAAAATCTCCAATGACAGAGATTCCACAACCTCCCTAGGCAATTTAGTCCAGTGCTTCACCACCCTGACAGGAATCTTTTCCTAAAGTCCAACCTCAACCTCCCCTGCTGCAATTTAAGCCCATTGCTTCTTGACCTAGCCTCAGAGGTTAAGGAGAACAATTTTTCTCCTCCTGGTAGCAACCTTTTATGTGCTTGAAAACTGTTCTCATGTCCCCTCAGTCTTCTCTTCTCCAGACTAAACAAATCTTGGCCGCCGTTGAGGCCCTCCGTGGTATTGGAAACATGACCATCCTCACCTGCCTGTAGGTAGTAAGTGACCACAATCATTGTATTTGTGGTAGCACTCGCTCTGTGTTAGATTATCGATTATCGTGATGGATAGCACCTAGGAGCCCAACCATGGACCAGGCCCCCATGGTGCTAGGCGCTGTACAAACATAAACGCAAGGAGGAGTGTCCAACCCAGGATCAGACACACAGGCCGAGATTAGGGTGGAATTGAATATTAACATTCAAGGCTAGATTTAAAAATCCACGGGGCGCATGTCTTCCCTTGCGGCCTTAAGTGCAGCATCAAGTCTAAATGTCAAATGGTTTTATAAGGAAACCACGGGTAGCATTGTGTGTATCACTTATGGTGTAAGAGCATCATCGCTTTTGCAGCCTGGGTGTCAGGAGCACTTAGTTTCATGGCTCTCACACCTAGACCACTTAGGAGGTGGCATAGTCTTATCCGAGGAGACGCCGTGCCTGACGGTATGCATTAATTCTGAGACGCAGTGCGAACGGCAGCGTCAGCCGGAGTGCATGCCGGCTGGGTGCCTGTGCAGTGTGTCTTGTCAGCCACTTGGGTTGCTCCTTCAGGTCTCATGTACACTAGGAAACTTACACCTTGCTGACAACAGGTGTTGTTGGCAACGGGTGCAGCCGAGCGTGGTGCACCCCATTGCTGATGCCTGTTGTCTGCAAGGTGAAATTCTCCCAGCACAGACCAGGCCGACATCTATGTCTGCCCTTCCTAAGTGACTCAGAGAACAAATGCGCCCTTCCTCCCCCCCCCCCAATCAGCCTGGATTTCCAGATCCCATGTTCCTTTATTTCCTCCTGCGATGGCTCATCTTCAGCCACGAGAATCGGCACAGGAACAAAAAGCCTCGCAATGAATCCTGTTACCCCTGGGGACACCTGGCTTTGTCGTGCCTGGTGCCAGCTGCGATGCACACGTGAGAAGAGACCACGCAATCAGTAACAGGCTCCCTCCTGTCTCTCCTCCTTCCCTTAATGCCTTCCATTTCACAGCTTCCTTTAGAAGCCGGCAGCTTTAATTTGGCATTTCAGGCTTCCAGGATTATCGTTACCTATGTTCCTTTTCTAACGCTGTGAAATTGCTTTTAACAAGGAAGTGCCAATTAGTGGATTTGCAGTGCAGGTGTGAAATTTGCAAGCACGGGGGAAGCTGGAGGAGAGCTAAAGGTGAGTATTGTCTGCCGTTTCTCGGCCCCCGCCTTGGCTGGGCATTTGTGTGAAGCTACCTCTCTGAACATGATGAATATGGGGATGGAATTTCATATTTCCCTTGAGTGATATCTCTGGCCATTAGCTGGAGACAACTGACTTTACTAATTGCTCAGTTCATGGGGGAAGGAGGTGCTTCCTAAATCAATGCTTCCTCTCGGCAGCTCAAACCCAAAATACTTGCAGAGGAAAAAGAAAGGCAGAGAGGGAGAACAGTGGGAAATGAAACATGGGCCATTGCTAGGAAGGGTTACCCAGGGTAATAGGTCCCTGGTGTTCCTTCTGACTTGATCCATCTTCTGCCCCACATCCTCTGAGGCTCTGAGCACATTCCAATTAGGCACAAAAGTCCAACCTAGGATTTATTATTGATATTCTCAGGTCAAACAAGAAGTCTAGGGAGAACTTAAAGTGCACTCAAGAAGCCATCTTTGGGAGATTTTGAGTTTGTTTTAGTCAGCCTGCTGCAGATTAAGAAAAAGATCATGGGCCACATCTGCATAGAGGACAGAAGGGGTCAAAATAAAATTATGGTGGGAAAGGTCTTCTGCTGGCAGTTATCGTCTCTATAGCTGGTGGCATCTCCCCAGTTTACAGCCTCTCTACCTCGCCTATCGTCCCCAACTTCAGGACAATAGATTAGGGCAGTGGTTTTCAACTTTTTTTCATTTGCGGCCCCCTAAAAATATTCAAGTGGGGGTGTGGACATCTTTGGAAATCTTAGATAGAGTCTGCGGACTCCAGATTGAAAACCACTGTTCTTTGGTAACGACAACCTTTCGCGGACCCCTTAGCCATAGTCTGTGGACCCCCAGGGCTTCATGGATTGCAGGTTGAAACCACTTGTATAGGGTGAGGCTGGAAATACTGATGCACCATAGGGCTAAGATGTAAAATACTTTTGCCTCTCTCACAGCAAAACAGGAAAGATCTCAAATGAGATATGTTGGAAACCAGCTGGATTCTTCTTCTGGCTGGGATGTAAAAGCAGCTATCCAGTTGCGGATTGTGGAGACACTTTTGTGCTGGAGCATGCAATGTTAGCCCAGACTGCAGGGGAAAATAATTTTAGGAACAACAGATGACACTTGAGATTCAGATTAGACATTCATCTATCCAAATCCCAGGAGTACCAGCCACCAAAAGAAACATGGATTGAATTGTTCCTGTGATTCTCATACATGAAATTCAGGTGGGACTCAATTTTACTGTGGAAAGGGCTATTTATACTGCAGAAGATGCAGGTTTCCCCAAGCCTGCCTAGAGGAGGTTCTTGTGACGAGCAATGAAAAGATGAGCTGCTGAGACAAAGTGCAAGAGAAGCAGGAAATATTTACAGCAGGAAAGCTGCTAAATTCCCTTTTCAACGGGCCACAGTCCAGCAACTCAACCCAGGCACAGAGAGTTTGCCTTTCTATGCAAGTCAATGGAGGCCTTGAGACAAATTCTTTGCTGATGTAAATTGGGACTGATCCATTGAAGTTAATACATAATTGTCGATTTGCACCAGCAGAAAATTTGGTCCCTCGATTCTATTCCTATTCAAAATCATTTTGGATGAATCCATCATGACTAGAGCTGTGCATAGTCAGGAAGATTATATGCAAAAATTTGTCGCAATTTTGTTTTGGCCCCAAATTTTTACTTTTGTTTGTTTTTGCCCATTCCTCCCCCCTCACACACACACTTGAGTTTTCTCATGAAAATGGGAAAAGTCACAAGTTCACATGGTTTGATACCAAATTTGATCTCCAGCCAAATGACATTTCAAATTTAAAAAATGTGGTGGGTTTTGTACAAAAACAGGCCTCGTTTGGAGTGAAAATGAGAGACAAGGATGGTCTGATTTTCTACTGGGAAAGAAATGTGAATTTTTTTTGGGGTGGGGGGGGGTCAGTTTTTTCACACACACAAAAGTCCACTTTCACAAAACAACAAAACACACAGCTCTGCTACGGTGATGTTTTCAAATGTCACTGCTAATATTTCACTCAGGGCTCAGCTTTCCCCTAATCTGATCTGTAAAGAAGCTGTATGTCTAGGGCCAAATTCTGATCTTGCATATAAGGGTGTAAATCAGGAGGCGTTCCATCGAAATCGATGGCATTACACTAGTGTGAAACTGGCCTAAGTGAAAGGAATCTCAAACCTTTATTGTGTTGCCCGATCCTTTTAATGGTTAATAATACTTATATTGATTGCCAGTTGATCAGAAGGTGATAAGGTTCTTGTCCCAGAATCAGGCTATGCAGAACTAAAACCAATAAGTTCAATATCTTGTAGGGACCCTCGGGCTGTATGGCAAAGACACACACTGAGGGCGAAGTAAAGCCTTTGAGATTTTTATTAGGATCAGTAAGAAAGCCAGGAAAGCTCCAAGCCACATAAACAGATAGGAATAATACAGCATTGGGGATATCTGTGGTATTGTTCTTTGCATACGCTCTTAGATTTGCATACTTACACCCTTCCTTGAGGACCTGGTGGTAAGAGACAAAGGAGCAGTACTGTCTCTGGCATGCCAAATGTGGTTCCTCAACACCCAGGACTGATGGTAGATAAACATAGAGCAGGAGGGTCAAATGGTGGCAGGCTAACACTGATCGAAAAGCTCCTCTCTACATGGTGGTTTGCCCTGTTATAGGGCCTGAACGCCATTATGAATATTCATGCTAATACTCAGCCTGCTGTGCCCAAATCTAACTTCCTCACCCACATAATATTGGGGAGCACTTCTCCAGTAGGGTAACATATTAATACCTATCAATGCCACTTAACTCATTACCACACCCATTGCTCCTTGCTTAAGCAGAGTTGCAGTTATTACCTCCATGTTCCTGTGGTTGTCGTTTACCATTGGTTTTCAACTCCTGCCATTGAGCAAGCTATTCCTAGTTCCCCAAAACTAGGGGTACGTCTATACTTACCTCCGGGTTCGGCGGTAAGCAATCGATCTTCTGGGATCGATTTATCGCGTCTTGTCTAGACGCGATAAATCGATCCCGGAAGTGCTCGCCGTCGACACCGGTACTCCTGCTCTGCGAGAGGAGTACGCGCAGTCGACGGGGGAGCCTGCCTGCCGCGTGTGGACCCGCGGTAAGTACCTTGTATTTCGAACTAAGATACTTCGACTTCAGCTACGTTATTCACGTAGCTGAAGTTGCGTATCTTAGTTCGAACTGGGGGGTTAGTGTGGACCAGCCCTAAGAGGAACCGTTAGGCCATTTGTCTATGCCAAAGGTCGCAGGCAGGGCTGGCCTTAGACCAAATGGCACCCCAGGTGAGGAGTGTCTTTGGCGCCCCCCCCTCTATTTGTTAAACTTTTGAATACCTTATGCTTTATTGGATTTGTAGCCCATTTTATGACTTCGATGCATGATTTATCCTGGTCATATAAGACGATCAATTTGCACGCTAGGATCTGTAAATCTGTATTTATTCATGCCATATATAAACAAATAAAAAAAATGCACTTCCTCTAAGCCTATAGAAACTTTTTAATTTTAAGAATAACTGAAACTTACTAATATCAAGAAATTGCACAGTACACCAACACTGGGTGGGCCATTATTTAAATAGTGTTACAGTAGGTGACCGCCTTAGAATGCTAACCCTCGTCCTTTAGTTCAAAAGGTCGCTTTTCTCGCCTTTGCCCTCGCGAACTGAAGCACAACGTCTGAGAGAGCCAGAGACTGGCCAATGGTATTTTCAAGTGATAAAATTGCAAGCGATGTCAGTCCCTCATCAGCCAAGATATGTTTTAATGAGCCCGAGCTTCGAAGAGCTGAGCTCACCACTCGTGACTGTGACCGGCAGTGTGAGTAGAATTCTCAAAGCTATCCACACAGTATGAAAAGTGTTTTTCAGCTTTGCATCGGGAATGAAGTGGAGAATTTGAAGTGGAGAGTGCTTCCCATGTTGCAAAATGTGATGGATGTTATCCAATTCGACATAGAGGTTTTTATCATTTATGTCCGAACATTCCCCATGTGTCAGCGTCCGGTAAAGGTCAATACAATTGTTCAGGAGTGTTTTCCTGTCCACTGGCTGCTTACTTAGGTCATAAAAAAACCCAGGTCTTTTCGTAGTGCTTCATTTGTCCAAACCTTTCTTCAATGAACACTTTGAGCAAAAACCTCCCTCTTGAATTTTTCTTCCGAGCTTCCCATCACCTCATCTCCGTCCTTGTTACCTGTCTCTTCTTCCAATGAATACGAGTTTCCTTGAAGACAAGCTCAACTTCTAAGTTTTCCTCCATTTCTTTGGCAGCAGTGATGGCATCTTCAAACCTGTTTAGGCCACAACGATATCAAGGCAGCTTCTCGTCAAAGTAGCAACGGTCACGACGTCCATCAACTGAGTTTGTAATACTTTACTTACAATGTTACAGGATATCGTGCCAAACCATAATTGAGACCGGAAATTGGAAGTCCGTGATCTGGTTTGCCAGACTTTGCACCTCATGTCAGATTCCAGCCTCGGCTTTATTCCATTGCGCCAGTTCCATCAGGACGTGGTAACGTTCATAAATAGTTCTGTCAGGCCTTTTCTAGTAGAGTCGTCCACAGGCCGGAAACAGATCAAATGTTCCTTTACTTGGATACAGCCATCCTTGTAATCAACAAATCTTACTGTAAATGACATCTTTTCACTGTGACTAATGTCGGGAGTGCAGTCCATTATTACGGTGTAGTACTTCGCTTTGCCGAGCCACAGCAATACGTTATCAAGCACCTTCCTTGCCATAAAGGCAATCAATTCGTTTTGAATTGTTTTGCTGCAGTAATGGTCCATAGCTTCTTTATGAACTACTCGACGTAAGTGCTCACGCATGACATAGTCGCATTTCCCAAGGAGCTCTACCAAACCGAGGAAATTACCATTATGTTCAGTGAACAACTTATCCAGCGAGCCCTGGAAAGCCAAATTATTCTTTTCAAGGAAGAGGGTAATTGAGATCAGACGCTCGAGCACGTTCTTCCAACGCTGGGTTTCTACATTAATAATGCACTGGTTTTCTGCATCTATGCATTTATTCAGCTTGAGTCTGGACTTGACCTCCATACAGTTGGAGTAGACTGCAAAATGGCTGGATGACTTTTCATGTTGCTTCAGAGTATTAGCTAATATGTGCCAGTAATTGTACCCGGAAAGTGCATGCAATGACTTGGCACTCTTGTAAAATATTTTGCAGCAAAACCAGAACACTTTGTCAGTTGATTTTGAGTAAACTAGCCAATGCCAATTCAGTTTCTCACCATTCTCGAGCACTCTTTCGCAGTGCGACGTTGAGAAATGTCGCTTCTGCTCATTTAATGGAAACGTCGTATCCTCGATTTTTCCTGGCCTGTTCAAAATGGCATGATCAATATCGGCAGAGTTTAGGACCGCTGGCCATAAAGCAGGATCTGATGTATCGATCTGTAGCGTGCCGTTTTTCTCACTGCTGTTTCTGTCGTCATGTGAGGTTGATTCTTCTTTATAATTTCTCTCCTTTTCATGAGCCAGATTTTTCTTTATCATCTCTCCTTTACGCTACCAGGAAAACTGGACGATTCCTGATCACTTTCCTCATATTTCCATTCCTTATCTTCAGGTAAATCTGCTAATTCCTTAGGAATAGGACTGCCATCATTTATGCTTCACTCCTCAATTTCTTCTGCACTGGGACAATCACTACTGCCTAAAATACGGTCTATGTTGCGCTGTTTCAGATATTTTTCCCATCAAAATTTCCCCTTGCTGCAAACTAGATTGCAATTGAGCTTTTCGCATTCCTATACTAAACTCCTGTGGGCTTCCTCGGGAGCATCTTTTATTTTCTACGGGGGAAAACAGACAGTATGAGGGAGAGCAAAAGTCTATGTTCTGCAGTCTTAGGAAGTCATCAAACATTACGTGTTAAGCATGGCAAAAGACGTAACTATTTCTTTTATAGTGTGGCGTAGATAGGACTTCAATAGATATCTCTGGCATCTCATTAAATATGTCCTTTATTAGTCGCTACTTACACTCTTCAAGTCTTAAAACACAAGTACACTTTCACAATTGCACAATAAAACAAGGTTCACAATATCACAGCTGGGCTCTCACTTCATTCTTATCTCTTGCTGACTGGCTGGCGGTGCCCCACCCCTTATATACCCACGAGGGCAGGGCTGACCACATTCTAGGAAGTTCCAGGAAAACGTGGTTCTCAGGAAGTCTGGAAGGTTCCATGGAATTCTACAAAGGTCCAGAACATTCTAGGAGGTTAGTGAAAAATGAATCCACGGATCGAATACCCGACACACCTGTGTTGCCTGCCCCTAAATCCGTCCATGGTTGCAGGCCTACTATACTTAACTATACTTATGCTAACTTGCTTCAGCTAATGTCTTACAGGATACAGGCCTGTAGGTTCCTTGCATTACAACTGGATATAATAAAGGCTAAGCTAGCCCTATGGGCTACAATTGTAGGGGATAAAAAAGAATCAGCGTTAAGACGAATCAGGCAGGAGAGAAGCGATAGACTAGACTTGCATGTCACTGTTACTCAGTGAACTTCTATTGTATTTGTTTTCCAAAGATTTGCAGCCGACAGAGGAACGGAACATAATTGCGGTCCTGTTTATCGACAGTGAGCACAAAAAGCCTGTTTCTGAATCCAGTTAACACTGTCACCACCACGACCAAACTGAAACGCTGCCTTGGAAACCCTTGTCATTTATGTTAGCGGGTGCCATATGGGGCGGCAGAAAGAATGCCAGGGCAGACAACCAATTAACAGAGCAGGGCAGGAAATGTTTTTCACGTCCCTGGAAAATTTGCAGGATGTCAATTTTTTCCCCATGAAACGGAAACCTTTTAAAAATGTTGGTGAAAAAGCTGAGGGAGAGAACCTCCAGCACCACCCCGGAATATCCAGGAGCCTGGTGGTTAAGGTGTCCATGTGAGATGCTGGTTCAAGTCCCTGGTCTGAATCAGACCGAGGATCCTACCCAAAAGGCTATTGGGTGGTATCTCTGACTGGCAATTCCATCCTGGACCTGAGAAACCTTCCCAGTGAAAGTGTTATTGAAACTGGATCATTCCCATTGAAAGTTTTGGTTCTGACAAATTGGCATTTTCCAGTGACTCTGCCCCCACCCGGCTTTAATAACTAGTACCATCTACTGAAAGCGCTACTGGCCCCCGTCACGCCAGTGTCTCAGCATCTCACAGTCATCAATGGATTTATCCTCACAGCACGTGCAGGAGGTAGGAGGGGGCTATCACCGCCATTTGACAGCTGGGAAACTGAGGCACGGAGCGGTTAAATGATTTGTCTGTGGCAGAGCAGGGAATCGAGCCTGGGTCTCCCAAAGCCAGACTAGCGCCCTAACCACTGGACCGTCATCCTCTCTAACATGAGGAAGATGCAACAAAGATCAGGCCCCATTGTGGCGGGCTCTGTACAAACACAGTAAGAGAGAGTCCCTTCCCCGAAGAGTTTATAATCTAAGGCCATGATTCTAAACCACCTTTCTGCTCCTCTGGTGCTTGGCCTGACCTATGCCCTGGCATAATTAGGGCCCCTTGTGCCACCCTGCTGGCTGAGGATTGCTGGAGCCCAGCATATTCTGGCTCCACTCTCTCCCACTGCACCCAGGAATGCCCCTTTTACTAGGGGTCGGGCATTGAGTGGCAAGAGCTGGCTATTCTGGCTCGGCACCACTCAGGGATTCCTGCCAAATCGATTGCCCAGTTTTCACTCTTTTAGGCTGGAGAACACGACCCGGATGCACAGAGAGGCCAGGCCTCAAGCGTCCGGAACTGGAGTCCTGACCGCAGGGGATGGATCTCTGGGGAAATAACATAAAATGTGCTGGAGATACTCAGGATTAAAATGTGCTTATCGGGAGCTGCTCCAGTGGCAAAAAGGGGCCAGAGCTGGGTGTCTGGATCTGGCCCAAGGCTTGGATAGTCTGACCCCTGGGTCCCCATTTAACGAAGGACACTTCAGAAAATATTTGCAGGCTGTGCTGACTCCAGTTGTTCTTTGTGAACAGAAGGGAAGGTAGCAAACTCTCCCTTGCTTCTATGTCTACCGGCTTTTAGCTTTCAAGCAGCATCAGCCCGGAGGCTAATTCTCTGCAGTTTCCCGTTGTTCAGCTCCGTTAATTGTACTTGACACTGGGAATGCTCTCTCTATTGATTCTTCGCTATATTAACTTTCACTCTCCCCCCTCCCCATTGACTGGGCACCCAGCATTCCGGAGGCTTTCTGAACAGCAATTAGGTATTGATGGTGACAACGTGGCGGCCACTGCCTCTGCTTTTCAGTTACTATCCTAGTCAATACAACTCACTCTCCTTCTCCACCTCGGGATCTTCTCCTTCTCTGGGAAAGAGGTGAACAGCTCTCAAATTTGAACACTTGCCAGTATCTGCAGCTGGCTTGAGAAGGGGAACCCAAGAACCAAATTAGCCACCACTGATTGGCCCTCCATGTCACGAATACTTCCATCAGCAAATAAGACCCCTTATTGCTAACAATCCCTCCGATTGGCACCTGTCCTCAGTCACACCCCAAAGTTCTCCAACCACTTATGACTGCTCCTGGTAGTGCCCCCCCCCTACATTGTTTCTGGTTGGCTGGTTTTCATTCTGGATGCTGTGAGAGGCCATAGGTGTCAGGGACTGGAGTTCTGGCAGCAGGGGATGAATGGCTGGCTGGAGCAGAATGTGCCTGGAGGTAACCACATTTTGATACTGAGTGGGACTTTGTCTCTAACCTTGGGCTCTGTAGTGGACCCTCCATGTCAGACTCAGAGGGAGGCCATTCTGACATGCTGCATCAGGCAACAAACGAAAGTGAATTAGCAGTCTCTAGCCCGAGCCACCTGGCTAGAGCAGACAGTAACCACAGTCTAGGGGCTTGCAGTTTTCTGGTTGGGGCAAGCTACAAACAAGGCACAGGCCTTTTGGCCTAGGGGGAGTAGGCAGCCACCCCAGGGTTGGGGTTGACAGCAGGGAGGTCGGGGGACCCGGGCCCACCCTACTCCACTGTGTCCCAGCCCAGGGCCCTAACAGTGGAGGGGAGCCTCCCGAAACACGCTGACTCGTACTAAGACAGCACAACCTGACCAAGGTCTGATTCCCCTGGGCTACTTCCTACCCCAGTCCATTGGTCTGGCTCCATAGCCTGCAGATTCTCTGTCTCCTCGGGGTAAGTGGTGGGCGGCAGCCCCTCAACTCTTCCCCACCCTCTGGGGGCAGGGTGCTGCATGGCTTGGGGTCTAGTCTGGAGTTCTGCAGCGAGCTAAAGATGTCTGCCTCCTTCGCTGACTCTGGCCCAGCTGAGCGGAAGGACCTGCTTCTTAGACTTCATGACTCTCCCCTCTGCTTCCGGCACAGGGGGTGGGGCTGGCTTGGCTCCGCCCACCATGGAGGGGTGGGGTTGGCTTGGCTCCACTCACCAGGGAGCGTGCAGTGGACCCTCCGTGTCAGGTTCGGAGGGAGACCGCTCTCCTCACTACAGGCTCCTGTAAACTGGGTGGGATGAATGCAGGGCAAAGGGAATGGCTGACCTGGGATCTCAGAGCACTTTTAAAACCTGGCAAACAGACTATAGATACATACGTGTTGCTTCACCCACCACTGAAATGCAGCCACCTCTGAGGTGAAACATGGTCTCTGTGTGAGTGCAGGAGCGCCCCCGGTTGCACCCTGCCACCTGCATTGCAGCCTTGTCTCTCCAGCATGAATTCTGAATCCCCTTTCAATCAACATTTCTCTTGCTGGGCACGTCCAGGTCTGATGCAGAAGGCGGAACTGGGCAGAGAGCTGGCAGCACGCAGGGACTGCACAGATACACAGAGCAGGGTTCGGTGCTGGCACAGCTTGCCACAAGCATTTTCCAAACAGATTGCCAAGGGGCACAGAGGGTGGGTGTTGCTGGGTTGTCCTATCTGCAGCAGGGAGATTGCATCTGGCCTGTCAGAAAGCTCTTGCTGCTACTGGCAGTGTTCGAGTTCATTGGGAATCTGACAGGAACATGATAGGATTTTGCTGTGGCCGTTTATTCTCTGTCTGTAATTATTATTATTGGATTTGTTTAACTCTCCAACATGAGGGGGTTTGAACTGGGCCGGCTCCAGTTCTCCAGCCTCCTGGTATTTTTCTCTGAGCCTCTATCACTTTTGGCACCGGCTCTAAACCCTTTATCAGCAGTGGCCAGTCCAAGTACGTTTCTCCGCTCTGCTGCACACCGAGGGCCCGGCTGCATTGTCAGTTTACGTTCTGATTGGATTGACACTTTCCTTCTGCAGATAATGCAAAGAAGGGGGGGAGAGGTGTGGGGAGGAATCCTAATTTGCCCAGAGCCAAGGGCTTTGCATGTTGGCTCTTTGAAAACAGAGGTGTAAAGGAGGCACGGGCCGGGCTGTCTTGGAATACATAGGCTCCTACAGGTTGACGTTGAACAAAAGGTTAATGGCTGCAGTGACTCACTGTGATGAACTCCAGTCCTGTAAGGAATCTCAGCCATGTGCCTGTATCCTGCTTTCAGCTACTGCTAGGCTGTGCACCCAAGAGGCTGCTAGTAGGAAAGTGCTCTCTCTGCTGGTGATGCTAGGAATAGGGAATCAGGCAGGCTGAGAATTCATTGTCTAGCGGAGTGCCTCTGAGAGAACTTAAGAATGGCCATGCGGAGTCAGACCAATGGTCCATCTAGCTCAGTATCTCGTCTTCAGACAGTGGCCAGTGCCAGATGCTTCAGAGGGAGTGAACAGAACAAGGCAATTATTGAGTGATCCATCCCCTGTTGTCCAGTCCCAGCATCTAGCAGGCAGATACTCAGAGCACTGGGTTGCGTCTATGACCATCTTGGCTAATAGCCATTGATGGACCTATCCTGCATGAGCGTATCTAGTTCTTTTTTGCACCTAGTTATACGTTTGGCCTTCACAACATCCTCTGGCAATGAATTCCACTGGGTGACTGTGCATTGTGTGAAGAAGTACTTCCTTATGTTTGTTTTAAATCTGCTGCCTGTTAATTTCACTGGGTGACCCCTGCTTCTTGTGATATGAGATGGGGTAAATAACACTTCCTTATTCACTTTCTCCATACCGGTCATGATTTTATAGACCTCTGTCATATCCCCTCTTAGTCGTCTCTTTTCCAAGCTAAACAGTCCCAGTCTTTCGAATCTCTCCTTGTATAGAAGCTGTTCCATACCCTTAATCATTTTTGTTGTCCTTCTCTGTACCTTTTCCATTTCTAATATATCTTTTTTGAGCTGGGGTGACCAGAACTGCACACAGTATTCAAGGTGTGGGCATACCATGGATTTATATAGTGGTATTATGATATTTACTGTCTTATTATCTATCCCTTTCCTAATGGTTCCTTACATTGTTAGCTTTTTTGACTGCCGCTGCACATTGAATGGATGTTTTCAGAGAACTATCCACAATGACTCCAAGGCCTGGTCTACACTACGACTTTAATTCGGATTTAGCTGCGTTAATCCGAATTAATCCTTAACCCGTCCACACAACGGAGCCAGTTACTTCGAATTAAAGGGTGCTTAAAATCGATTTCTGTACTCCACCCCGACGAGCGGAGTAGCACCAAAATTGATTTTGTAAATTCGATTTAGGGGTAGTGTGGCCGCACACCACCGAATTAATGTGGTTAAAATTAATGGGGTAGTGTGGCCGCACACCACCGAATTAATGTGGTTAAAAACCGAATTAATGTGCTTAGTGTGGCCGCGCACAATCGAATTTATACAATCTGTTTCCCAAATTCGAATTATCTAAATTCGAATTAATCTCGTAGTGTAGACGTACCCCAAGATCTTTTTCTTGAGTGGTAATAGCTAGTTTAGACCCCAGCATTTTGTATGTACAGTTGGGATTATGTTTTCCAATGTGCATTACTTTGCATTTATCAACATTCCGTTTCATCTGCCATTTTGTTGCTCAGTCACCCAGTTTTGTGAGATCCCTTTGTAACTCTTCACAGTCTGCCTTGGACTTAACTCCTTTGAGTAATTTTTGTATCATCTGCAAATTTTGCCACCTCACTGTTTACCCCTTTTTCCAGATCATTTATGAATATGTTGAATAGGACTGGTCCCAGTACAGATCCCTGGGGGACACCACTATTTATCTCTCTCCATGCTGAAAACTGACCATTTATTCCTACCCTCGGTTTCCTGTCTTTTAACCAGTTACTGATCCATCAGAGGATCTTCCCTTTTATCCCATGACTGCTTAGTTTGCTTAAGAGAATAATACAATGGGTTTCCTTGGGTATCTGGTACCTGGGGTGAACTACGTTCTTAGTCTATATGAAGCCCATTGTGGTATTACACATGCACAGATAATATCACGCATAAAGCACTGTGGGCCAGATCCTCAGCTGTTGTAAATCAGTGTAGCTCTACTGACGTCAAAGAACCCGCTGTGTGTGTGTGTGTGTGTTTGTGACGCATGAGGCCTCCCCATTCCCCTGCCCCACGTCCTGCGCCAGGAGTGAGCTGAACTGGGAGCAGGCTGCCTCGCGGCCATTCTTCAAAGCTGAAGCTGCCCAGGCAACGTGTGATCCCGGGATCTTGTCTGATCAGAGGTAGAGGGGAATCGGCCACAGTACCCAGGGCTGCGTTCCCAGGGGCGAGCCGGTGGGCGCTTTGCAGGGTCACAGCTGCCACTCTGCATGGCCAGTGAAACAAGCTGCGGAGGAGCAGCGGCTTGAAGGCTCCTGTCTGCTGCTCATCTCGTCTCAGCAGCTCCCTCCTGTTTTTCAAGCTTGCGTCTCCCTTGGCGCGAGAACACAGGGAGGAATGGAGGCTGTGACTGAGACTCAGGCAGTGGAGAGTGACCTCTGGAAGGGCTAATCACAGCTGGGAAAGTTCTCATAAAGAGCCAGCAGGACCAGTGGGAACACCCAGGAAGAGAAGATGTCCGGGGTAGAAATCCTCTGTACAGAGTGACTCCCTCCGTCCTAGCTCCAGGGAGCAGCGCGCGTGGCAACAGCCTGGCACACGGCAGTGCTGGCGAGAAACTGGACGTGTTTCCCTGGCTCCAGCCACATGACCGGGGCTGGGCTGCCAGTGGTCAATAATCCCGCGTCACATGGCCTGGGTCAGAGTGCAGCGATGCCTTGATACCAAGCGGAGATTAGCCAAACTCATGTCTGATGTGGGCGGAGCTCCCCTGAGAGGTGAGGTGCCTGCAGCCAGAGACTGGGTATGGAACCCGCTGGCTCGAGCCCTTGCTGCCGGCACAGAGCTAGAAAGGAACAAGTCACACAAAGGGAGGGGTCCCGCCAGCTTGGTCTGCGGAATCCAAGCTCTGGAATATCGAATTTTTGCCCCTAGTGATTTTCTTTCTACAAGGCAGCTCTCTAAGCTGTTGCATCCGCTGCTGGGTAAAGCCAAAAATGCCTTGAGCCAATGGCTCATGGAGCGGATGAGGTTAAGGCATGCCAGTTTCATAGCCAACGGCACATAAGGGAGTGGTGTGGCCAGCATCACGTCCGACCACCTTTGATTGCCCTAACCCAATGGGCCCATTTTGCAGACTTCTCTCCCTCCCCATCTCCCCTGGCCACCATGGTCTGGTGGCTGGGATTACTGGGCCGAAACAATCCCTGATGTAACTCAATCAACCTCTGTGGTACAGGGCTGAATGGTGTCTGCATTACCCATGTATTACTGCAGCTGGGGCTCTTGTGGTGTGTCGACAAGCATCCTGCTGACACTCTCATGGGCTGTGAGCAGGGCTGGATTAAGGCATAGGTAATCTAGATGCATGCCTGGGGTCATAGAATCATAGAATATCAGGGTTGGAAGGGACCTCAGGCGGTCATCTAGTCCCACCCCCTGCTCAAGGCAGGACCAATCTCCAACTAAATCCCCAAATGGCCCCCTCAAGGATTGAACTCTCAACTCTGGGTTTAGCAGGCCAATGCTCAAACCACTGAGTTATCCTGGTCGGGGCAGGGGACAACCTGAGTTCTGCTGTGAGCCCGTGTGCCAGGTCGCAATGCCACTCACTCCGATTTGGCCTTGCCATCCCCTGTCATGACAGAGAGCTGGTGGGGCCCAATGTGAGTGGGCAGTGGGCCGGCCAGCGTTGCTCCTCCTTGCCGCTGCTATGGGGCCAGCTCCAGCACCAGTCCCTAATCCAGCCCAACCGGAGCTTCGCTGCTATTATCTAGGCACTGCATTGGAGCTGTGGTGAGTGCCCACGTGGGGGAACAGGCTAGGAGAGGATTCCTTGGGAAGGTGGTCAAGAGAGGGTTAATAGGTCCATGTAGCAGAAGCCAGTCACGGACTGACCTGGATAGGAGAGGGTTAACTAAGCAACATCTATGCACGTTTGCCTAGGGCTCAGAGCTGGATTAATCTGGCCCTGGATGTGAGAAGTTTCTCTCAGCTGGAAACTGCTCATATATACAAGACAAAGGTGCCAGGCTGGGTGCTAGACCTGGGGTGAAGGTTTGCTGAATCCTTCAGAGACGATCCAGACTGGTATGGACAAGCACTGTTTGGGATCACCAGAAATATCCTGCCATTACACGGAGGCAGGCGCGGGAAGATATTTTTCCGGATGCATCCAGGTTTGTGTGTGATGCGGGCCACATGTAGTCCCACCAGCTGACTTCTGAGGGATGTCTCCATCTTGACTAGGGCAGGTGAGTGGGTCAGGCAGATGGAGGAGCAGTTACCTGAGAAGAATGAGGTGGCCAGATGAGCAAAAGGGGAATGGTTAGAGGGAGAGAGAATTGACGGGACACTGGGTCTTGTATGTGACCGGCTGAATACAGGTGTGCTGGGTTTTGCATGTCACCCTGGTCTCTGGGCTGGCGTGCCTCACCTCTGGAGCATGCTAAGGAGTCTCATATGTGACTTCACAGGCAGATCTATTGGCTGGTGTGTCTAATTCCTGGGTCAAGTCACCGATGGGCCCCACCCCCGGTTACAGCCACTCGATATGGTTCACCCCTCTGTTAAGCAATACATTGGCGCAAGTAGCAGTATTATGACTCGTCGTTCTTTCCAGTCTGGGTATCTGCTTTCATGGCAGATAGAAGTTGTATCATTGCAAATTGGTTATTTGGAGAATGTCTACTGCAGGGTTTCTTGCACCTTCCTCTAGTGCAGTTGGCACTGGCCGCTGTCAGAGACTGACATGGGGCTAGATGGGTCTAGTCCAGCCTGGCCATCCTATGTTCTTAGAAAAAGATCACACCAAATCAAGGGACAGACCAGAAAACTAGTGTGGGGAACTGTACCTTTAAGAGGCCATGAGCCACTTGGAACCAGTTCTTTTGTTACACAGCTCATGTTATGCTAGGCTGTTGAGTTAGAACACCACCACTAGTTCCCTTATAACTCTGGCCGCACCAAGCAGCCGGTTGCTCCTAACTAAACAAGTCACCATAGAGATCAACTCAGATTCTCAGTACTGTGGTTTCCACCAGCTTCTCCATGTCCAGGTGGCAGCAAAAGTCTTTATTTCTGCAGACAGACTAGGAATTGTGTGAAGGGAAGGGGTTCCTGCAAAGTCAGCCATTAATGAACTGGCTGCATGGTCCGGAGCGCTTCGGAGATTAAACGGAGAGCTTTAGGCTAATTCTCTCCTGCTGTTTGATTTCTCCTGGGGACTGTGTTGGAATGAAACCAAACTCTGGGGGGATGGGGGCAGTGTTCCAGAGGGGGAATGCTACAGGGACATGTTCTGTGGTGTTGCAGCCCTAAGGGAACACAGAGGGGCTGGAGGGCCTCGTGGGAATGTTTGTTCATTTCCTAGACTAGCTGCATATTAGGGGTGCGTGTGGTAGTGAGAGTTTGTATTTGTGTTTGCCTCTTTCATGGGCTTCTTTTTAGTGGAGCCAAGGAAGAGGGTGTAAAAGCATGAGATCTTCTTTTCATATGTTGCTTAAGTCTGTGGATGGATGCGGGAAGACTAGGTCTTGGTCCCATCAATGGGTCCTTAAGGCCAGGGAAAGACCTACACACAAATGCCAAAACAGTCTGCTTTCTTAGGGTGCCAGTGGAAGCCAAAGTCAGATGCTCAGCCTGTATCTTCATGCACACCCCTACCTTGAGGTCTCCCCCTTTGCACAAGTGACGTGCATGTGAGTTATGGTGGGTAGTGGGTGGGCATGCTCAGAGAGGTGGGACTTCAGCTTCTGCTTCAAACCACAATATTTAGGAAAGCTTCTAAGGCAAGAACTCAGCCTCTTCTTCTGCTCGTGTTTTTGAGAGAGGATCCAACATCAGATTGTTCTTAGGTCACTTTCTCATGCAGCCAGGTCTCTCCTCGTACCCAGACTCTGGGGCTGAGGTCCTTGATTGAATTCTCCTTGCCTGTCTGCTTTCTCAAGTAGTCAGCCTTCTCTTCTTACCCATGCTGTGGAGATGGGGTCCTGGACTTGCTACCCATGCAGCCAGCACTCTCTTCCAACCTGGATGATAAGGATGGGATTCCAGACCATAGACTTTCCCCATGCAGCCATCTCTCTCTTCCTGTTAGCCAGCCTCTTCCCCTTGTAGGCATTCCTCTCTCCTAACCTAGTTAGCAGTCTGAATATCCCAGACTGGGCTTCTCTGGGTTGGCTGCTTTCCAAGCAGCTGGCACTCCGCATGACTGATCAGAGAGGCTCAAGGATAATTGTGCAGTAGTGAAGATGCATAGGCATGGCAAGCAATCAGCAGTAATTGTGCGTGAAGCTAACTGCCCAAGCGAGTCGTCTGCAGATCAGGTAAATGTCTGCCCCGGGGCTAGTCCTGGAATCTTCACTCTTTGGCAGAGGCGTTTAACGAGATCATAATGGAAAATAATAGTCCTTGGCCGTTCCAGGTCCTGCCTGTTATCTTTCATGGCCTGCTTCAATCTGTCTTAGACCATTCACAGGATGTTAATGGATTTTTCTCCCGACTCCAAAGGGCTGTAGAGGCTGAAGCTAGTTACTGTCTCCCGAGACATCTGATCACACGTCCGGGTTCGGTATGTCCAGGCTGGTGGTTCCAGTTAGAATGATTCCCAGTCAAACTGGATATTTTCCTCTAAACAAGCACATAAAAACTTTTTTACATGGGAAGCAAAGATTATTTCAGTTCCCTACTGCTGTCAGTGTTGAAAGCCAAGCTAATAGAAAAATGCGAATTATTTTTTCTATGGGAAATCTCTAATTTTTTTCTAAATGTCTTGCAACAATATTGGTTTGGTTTTTTAAAATCTAAACATTGATACCTGAAATTTTTGGGGGGACCTGGGGATTAAAAACCATTTTTGGTTTAAAAAAAATATCAGTTTTCAGTATCCGATGTTTTGTTTCTGAAAACAGAAAACAGAACGTTTTGTCCTCCAAAAATTTGGGGCGTCTGTTCTTGTTGAATTCTGGAAAACTTTGACTGAAATGAAGAAAATTATTTTGGCTGAAAATAATTTTGGGGTTGGTTGGTTTGTTCGTTTTGGGCGTTTTGTGTGGTTTAAAAATAGTGTTGATGAGAAAATTTCACCCAACTCTGTTGGAGTGGTGAAAAGTAGACTTGAAAGGCCCTGCATCCTGTTATCTGCCCCCCAAGTTAACCAGCCCTCCTCCTGTCTCTCACCTCTAAACCAACAGGCAATCCATGAATCTCAAAGGGAGAGGCAGTTTGATATGCCTACGTGTGCTCTGGTTCTTACCCATTTTCCTCGCCTGACCCCTTTCTCTTTGGCACCCAGTTCACAGTCTCCTCCCCATCTCTGCAAGCTCCCTGACTCCTCTTCAATTAATATACCTGTCCCAGATTAAGTCAACAAAGTCATAGGTGGTCCCTCCCATCAATCTATGAAGATCTATTGGGGATCTTGCAGGGCTGGGGATCTCTCCACTGGGATTCAGGTTGTCTGTTGCAAAGCTCCCTGCTGTAATGGGGGTGAGGGGAATCCAGAGTCCATAGTATACTCTTGATGGGGTTGGTTTTGGAAGGTAGGTGGGAACTGGATTGGGGCTCCTGAGAGCCCAGCCCTGGAACAGAAGGGGTTACTGTAAAATGATCTAATCTATAGGGATTCTTGTACCTCATCCATCACCATGGGACCTTAGTGCCATCGGATGGGATTGGGGTGCATTGCAGGGAGCCCAGGAGTAGGACAGCAGAGGGTGCCGATGGTCAGGATGGGGACGTGTGGAGAAGGGACTATGTTAACATGGAATTGTGTGATAGGAGACGTCATAGGATTGTGTAGTGGGGCATGGTGTGGGATGAAGACCAGGAAGATTGTTTGCCGGTGAATGTAGAGCGTCACAGAAGCTTGGACTCTTGGATGGAACGTCCACCCAGACGGCCCATTTGGATCTCCGGTGTGAGGGGAGGGATTGAATTTAAAGGGATGGTCGGTCGGCTCCTGAGGAGAGAGAGAGCGGGATCGCAGAGGGGGTCTGGGACCGGGATCAGGCAGGAAGCGCTGTGTGGGTGCGATAGGATCAGGCTTTCCCTAGCGGAGTAAGAAGTAGAAGGGCTACGGAATGCCATTGCTAGGTTTACTCTGGTGAACTAGTGGAGCGCACAGAGAAGCTCTTGTTACCTCACTCTAAGTGAGACCGGCTTGTATTTTACCCACAATCCCTTTCATCCGCATTGAACAAGCATTTCTGCGGAGAGGAAGCTTAAGTGTTGGTGCAGAGGGGAGGGTTGAAGGTGTGTGTGGGGGGAGCAGGACCCGACAGAGCAATATCCGCTTAAGTGGGCATTTACGGGGGGCAGGGCGGAGGTTACAGAAGCTCTGCAGCTGTAATTGGGAATCATTTTTCTTCTTCCTTCTCTACTGCTGGGAAGCCAAGGGAAGCAGCAGCGAGAGCACGGCTTCCCCTTCAACTTCCCTCACGCCATTATGGTGTATGGTCTCCCTGGCATGTGGGAGTAGCCGGGCTGCTCCGGTTGCTTCTTCCTAATGGTCACAGCCATAATGAATGGCTTGCCTGGGCCTCCACTTCTCTTGCTTAAGCATTCCCGCTAGGACTGTGGCAGGGAAATCAAGCGTTCTGGCTCTGACATGTGTGGCTCTCCCGGGAGCTCATTTAGGCTGTGCGTGCTCATTGCAAGCTCGTCTTCCTAAATGTTAACTGCTAGGCCTTCCCAGTGGCCTGGAGAAGGCTCTGTTTGCTGTTCTCCCACTGGGGGCCATGATGAAGGGGTCCCATTTAGGCTACAAACTGCTCCAATTAGGCGATTGCTTCTTCTCTTCCCATCTCTGTTTTATATTTCCTGGCAAGGAAGCACAGCACTGGCTCCGCTGGGAACAACAGGCCTTGCCTTCATGTACAGGGCATCTTTCAACCCTAATAGGGGATTTGGTGCTCGCTTGACAGGGGACTTTCTTCTCCTAGGCTATCTAGCCCCAGAACAGGCAGCTGCCGTGTGGGCTGCCCCATAGGCCTCAGCGCTGACCGGGAGGAACCCGCACTGGCCTGAGAAGGGCGTTGAGGTGCCATGATCCATCCAGAACTTGGCTGAGACTGTGACAACAAACGGGCCAGTTGTGACCCTGCCTCATGGACGCCTCTCCACTGGGACCCAGCTTGGTGCACGATCAGATAGTAACAGCCCCTCACTTCAGAGCAGGAGCTGTCTTTGGACCTACAACCTCCGCTCTCTTCCCCACCACCCTTCCCCTGAGTCACCCAGTCCTCTTGCCTAGTGTGTTCCCTGCCACCCACCCCATTCCATCACCTTGGTGCTTCGGGCATATATTTAAAACTGACTCCTGCCTACCCAGAAGGGGGAGGAGAATGGACAGGTAAGGAAGGGATTTTGCAATGGTGGAAAGAGATGACAAGATTATTTGTCTAAGCACCCAAAAGGAGATCGAATTGTAAAGCTGCGGAGATTAAAGGGAAGCTTTTGCAGAGACTGCAAAACATTGCAGAGTCGTCCCTGGAAAGCGCCGACGGGCTAAGCTGCAGGGACGCCGTACATTTGCTCACTGAGCATCGCTGCCCCCTGCTGGGTTCGAGGCTGGGCGGGAGGTTCTAACGCACAGTGGGCCCCAGATTGCACCCCGCAGCCATGCTGCTGATGGCAAGAGTTTAACCCACGGCAGGACTCTGGCCAGGGAGACCGTTGATGGGAGGGGAGGCTATGGGGAGAAACATGTCCTGCCCCATGTCGATGACCGCAGGACCTGAGAGTGAGGTTCAGTTGTATGGGGGAAGGACAGAATTTCTGGAGCATGCAATGGGATTCCACATCTGCCCTGTTGCTAAAGCCATTTTTGAGTCATGCAAAAGAAGAGAAAAAGACAACACTCTCTGGAGCTGTTAAAGACGTTTTTTCTTTCTGGGTTTCCTGTGAGTTAAAAATGACCGTATTGATTTTATTTGGTGGGGAAGAAAATTCTCCTTTGGTCTGAGCCCTCAGATGGCAAACTCCAGCCAGGGGTGGATTTTGTTTTTATAGCATTTCTGATATGTGTTTATGATGCCGCCGCTGACACATTCTAAACTATCTCATGGCTATAACCCCTCGAAAAACTCCCGGCGGGATTGAAATAGTGTTTGGTGAATGCTCTCTCTTCGCTGTAGCTAGTGAATCAAAAGCCATCAATGGCTTAAGCAAAGGCCAGAGCATAAAAAGGGGAACTTATGCTGGAGTCTAGGCATATTTCATTGCTGTGCTTATTCACTCCGAGCCCTTCTCCCTTCAAACGCTGTGCAGATTTTAATTAAATAGTCATTCACAAGGCTGTTATTCTGGCTTGGAAGCCCTCCAAATGGCTCTGTTTGTTCCAAAACTATCACGAGGGGACATGTTCCCCTCCCTCCGCCGATTCCGTCCCCCACCCGTCGCCTGCCAAGGTTCATCTTCCGCAAATACTGCTAATTATGTTTGGCTGGCTGCAAGCCGGCTCCCCGATAGCATCTTTCATTAACGCTGACCTCTCCATGCATGCAAGGAGCTGCCTGACGTTCCCAGTGCATTTCCGGGCTCGCTCTGGCCTGTGACATTTAACCTGCCGTTACTTAAGTGGCGACACCATTCGGCAGTGCAGTGCGGCCAAGCTCAAAGCCTAATCCCACCTGCCTCTTCTAGCTGAATAAACTCCACCTCCATCCCAGCCTGGAAACGTGAGCTCGCCTCTGTCACCCTGCTAAAGGATGGTCTTGGGGGTCATCCCAGGCGTGCATTGGCCGGGGATTGATTAGCTTTGAATCATCCCTATGTCTAAGCTGCGTACTGGTTCTGCTGGTGGGAGGTGCCATCTTGCCCTTTCAGAAAGCGGGCACAGGCAGCCAGACCCTTCACTGGTGTAGTTCAGCGCAGTTCCATTGACTTCCTTGAGGTTACACCAACTTATGCCAGCAGAGTTTCTGGCCCAAGATTTTATTGTAAATGGACTCCTTTCCATTCTCTACTCTGTAGGTTCGTACATGGTGCCCGCTCCCTGAGAGCTGGCTGCATAACAGATTTTTTGGTGCATAGGTAATTTTGCTAAGTCAAAAAAAAAAACATTTGGGGTCAAACAAAATGTTTTGCTTTCACCCAGCTCTGCTAGCTCCTCCGTTTGTAGACTTGCATCCTGGGGACTTTTGGCAGTCAGGTTTTTAAACGCCTCTCTCGATTCCAGACTCTTGTGCGGGAAAACTCTGGAAAGGAACCTAATCTAATTTCAAATGAACTAACTGATCTCCCTCTCCCCCCCTCCCCACAGCAGGTAGATGAGATGGTGTAATGAAGTATACTCCCCAGTCCTCACACCAGCCCTGAGAGAGCTGAATTAGGCTAGGTGGGTCCAATCAGCCAATCAAGCGGCAAACAGGAGAGAGATTTCGGCCATTAATTGGAAGCAAGCTCACCTGTGAGGGGACAAGCGGGGCTCACATAAAGCCAGGAGACTGGCAACAGAAAGAGGGCTGAAAAGTGGCAGTCATTCTCCCTGAGGGAAGGAGGGATACGAATCCCTGAGACCAAGTAGGCCCTAGGGGAGAGGGCTCTGACTAGGAAGAGGGGGAAGCAAGGTAGGAAGGAGTCCAGGGATGAGACCAGTAAGGTTAGGGAAGCTGCAGACCTTGGCTGCTTGGTAAAGGGCCTTGGACTGGAACCCAGAGAAGAGGGCAGGCCTGGGTTCCCCTACCAACCACTGCTGAGGGGTACTGTTTGGGGCAGTGAATTCAAAGACTGCCTGGGTCATTACAGGGGAGACAGGGTCAGGATGGTGGGCGTGAGGGCTGCCTAATGCCGCTTGAATGGGCAGACTTTGAAGGACTCCCTGCCGGAAGCGGAAGCTACTTAGTGAGCTGGCCGGAGGGCCGAGTCACAAAGGGGAACCAGCAGCTCTAGGATAGGGTTACCAACTTTGGTTGGACGAATTCCTGGAGGTATCAGCACATGATATTATCTTTAATTGAAGACTAATCTTTAATTCCTGGAGACTCCAGGGCAATCCTGGAGGGTTGGCAACCCTACCCCTGGAGCGAGTGAGGGGCCGCAGACTGAGAGAGACAGAGAGTGATGGAGTGAAACCGCAGGAAGGGGCGTCGGCCTGGAATCGGCAAATTCCCAGAACGACCGGGAAGAGGCGCCGCACAGCAGTGAACAGAGCTGCCCGTCCTAGACCCTCTTGCTTGGCACATATAGGGAAATTGACCCCTGCAGAGTCAAGGCCGACACAAGGCCTACGTGACTTAAGTGCCATTCAAGGCCGCGACATGGGGCTTCACTGGGGCACACAGGCCCTTGGCAAATGGATGAATTTCAGTCTGTGGGTGTGTCTACACAGCGATTGGGAGAGGGGATGGTAGCACGGTAGTCAGGCCTGCGCTAGCTTTGATCCCCGTGCCAGCTCACTAAAAATACTCCATACCACCACAGCTACACTGCTATTTTCAGTGAGCTAGCTCATTCAAAGCTAGCTCGGGTTTGCCAACGCAGGCTGTCCTGATTGCTGTGTAGACACACGCCGTAACAGTAAGACCAGAGGAATCCATCAGAAAACCTTTTCTAATGGCATTCCTGGCTCTGTTTTGCAGACTCAGATACCTTATACACGCTACTGAATGTATGGAGCCTTATGGAAATAAATAACGATGCCAAATCTCATGATGTTTATCGTGGGTCTTGTGATACTTGGGGGGGGGGGGGTTCCTTGCACCCTCACCTCCTGGAGTCACGTGATATACGAGAACCTCAGCTTTCAAGTTTTTAAAAAAGTGAGCTCCTAATTCTCATGATTGCAGGGTAAAAATATGATTCAAGTGCACCTTAAAGCTTTAAAAAACAGAAGCTACATAAAAAGAACTCAACATGTGTTAAATCTCATAGTTTTTAAGACAACCTTTTGATCTGGGGGGGGGGCCTGACTCCTGGCTTTTTGAAAGCCTGGGGTTGGCAGGCCTATGGAACTAAGCCCAAATGTTGAAGCTTGTGCTCATGTCTAGTTCTAATCCACTTCCATTTAGCTAAGGCTGAAAAATTATTCCCAGGGCTTTCTGTCCCTTGGACCATCATGTATGTTCACTTTCCCCTTTCCGTGAGCACATGTCGCTCCCATCGTTATTGATAATGGAAGTTGCACAAAGGTTAAAAGGAGAATCTATCCTATAGTTGCCTTTTAAAGGAAACCAGATCCTGAAGCCATTCCAGGATTTGTATTTCTTTCACTGAGGGCTTTTCAGTCTCTCTCCCAAGTGCCTCTTACAGTGGCACTATGTTTACAAAAAGCATCATTTTATCCAGATCCGCAGATCTGAAATGGAGCGTCATACTTAACCAAATGACAGAGGCTCGTGAGCCACTTGTGTATGCTGGGGAATTGAGGCATGTTTGGGGGTTTTTTTTGCAGCAAGGCATTGATTGGTAATAGGCAAACCTCAGACGTTTGGTTCCCAGATGAACCACAAAAAGTGAATCCTAATCTAAAGCTGTAGGGTTTGCAATATCCATCTGCAAATCCTGTAATAACAGGCTTTTCTCAAGATATTTCTGCATCTTGTTATGGTCATCACCTGGGAGATCAAAGGCATGTGAACATGCAAAATAATGAGGACATGTTACCTTAACCTGCAATGGATTAATCCACGCAAATGATGGGAGAAGGCTTAAGGCATCATTAAACAAGGGGGTGACATCCAGCAATCATGAGAGGGAAAAGGACAGGCAAAAGATTTCCCAGAAGATGTTTCCATGATTGAGTCTGACTCAGCCTGGTACTGTGTTAGGGCTCCCTACTCCCTGAGCAATTGGCGTAAACTACAAGGGATGAAGGCTAGTGTTTAGTTCTTCCTGTTCTTATGTAATGGCATGCTACAGTGTATTACACTGTTCAGCCAGTAGGTGGCACTGTGTATAAAATACCTTATTTAAGCTAACATCAGCCAGACCTGCGAAAGCATCTTATGATGAGTGCATCCGGTGTGTATAAGCAAGCTCTGTAGCCAGTCCATATCTGGTACAGTAGTACATGACGTTGTCAGAAGTAAACTAGGTACAGAAGGAACAAACCAACAAAAGTTGCAGGAGGGCATCAACATGCCTCAGAGATCTTCCGCTTTGACAAACCTTCAGAATGGACAGACTGGGAATGATATTTTTGCAAGATTTCACATTGCTACTAAGCTCCACTAAGAAACTGGAGATATACGGGTATCTTTTAATGTACGTTGTGGCGAAACAAGCAGGGCATATCTTTAAACCCTTTGACTTGACTGAAGATAGTCACAAATGACTATGAAAGGGTCCTGGCTATATTTGATGCATACTTTATACCTCAGAGAAATGTGATTTATGAAAGAGCATGTTTTCACCAGAGAATTCAAGGACCAGGGAAAACTATTGAATGTTTTATAAGAGTGGTGCATACACTGCCTGAAAACTGATTTTTGGGAATATAAAACATGCAAATATCAGAGACAGGCTGGTTACCAGATAAAAACCCTTCCACGGCAGCTCAAATTAAAAAGAGACTTAACCCTACACACAGTTATTCAAATAGCAAAACAGTCTGAATTGGTGAAACAGGAAAACCTAGAGCAGTGGTTTACAACCTTTTTTCATTTTCAGACCTCTAAACAATTTCAAATGGAGATGTGGACCCCTCTGGAAATCTTAGACATAGTTGAAAACCACTGTTCTATGGCCAAGACAACCTTTTTCAGACCCCTTAGACATAGTCTATGGACCCCCAGGGATCTGGGGACCACAGGCTGAAAACTAACCTAGAGCAACTTGACAAACTTGAAAAACCTGAAATTAGCTTAGAAACTGCAAACAGACACTTGAGTGTTTAAAAGTTATCATAAAAGCCCAGAGGCCAGAAAAGAAAATTCCTATGTTAAAGGCTTTGTTTACACTGGCACTTCGTCTGCAAAACTTTTGTCGTTCAGGGGTGTTAAGAAAACACACCCCCGTACGTCAAAAGTTTTACTGACGAAAAGCGCTGGTGTGAACAGCGCTTTGTCGGCAGGAGCGCTCTCCTGCCGACAAAGCCGCTGCCGCTCGTGGGGGGGGTGGAAGTTTTTTGTTCGCAGAAGACCTCTCTCCTGCTGACAAACAGCAGCTACGCTGCGTGCCTTTTAGCGGCCCGGCTGTAGCGGCACATATTCCAGCCTACATGCACAAGGCGTGCAAAAAGCCACATGCCCTGTCAGGGACACTTAACAGACTGATACGTACTGAACTTGAAAGACAGTGTGATATTGTAAATGATAGGAATGTAGAACTTAAGGGAGAGATGCAATGGAATGCTTACATTGTATTGTACTGTTCCGTCACTAGCTGGCAAGGTGGGGCAAAATACCTTATTTATACTAACCCCGGGCATACCTGGCAGAGCACTGAAGGATCCTACTATGACGAGCGTATCTGGTGGATATAAGCAAACTCTGTAGCCAGCCCAGATGTGTACATGACTAAGGGTGGGCAGACGTGACACTTTTAGGCTCAGATGTTCAAAAGAGGTCAACTCCCAGCAACTCCCCCTGAGAACAATGGAGAATTCCAGTGTGCACTCACCCTTTGACACCTGTTAGTGGCAGCCACGGGCAGCCGAAAGAATCAATCTCTCGCTGATTCTAACCTCAAAACGGGTTTGGATTGAGTTCTGGGCAAAGTTACGGGGTGGTCTCTATTTTCTCTGAGCGGTCTGTCGCTTTTACTGAGCCTTCAGGATTGCCAGCGTGACCCCGGGACCTGATTTTATGGCTGTCTTGGCCACAGGTGCCGATTTTCCAAGGTGCTGTGGGGTGCTCGATCCTCGGATCTCCCCAGGCCCTGCCCCCACTCCACCCCTTCCCCCAAGGCACCACCCCCACCAGTCTCTTCCCACCTCTGCCCCATCTCTTCCCGCCCCCGCTCTACCACCGCCCCACCTCTTCCTGACCGTTCTTCCCCTCCCCCGAGCACGCCACATCCTCGCTCCTCCCTCCTCCCCCCCCAGAGCCTCCTGCACGCTGCAAAACAGCTGATTGCGGCGGGCGGGAGGCGCAGGGAGGAAGGGGGAGGTGCTGATTGGCGGGGCCCATTGGTGGGCAGGAGGTGCTGGGGGAGGAGGTTTTTATAGGGGGGCTGCTGGTGGTTGCTCAGCACCCACCATTTCCCCCCATTCCCCCCGTGGATGCTCCAGTCCCAGAGCACCCACGGAGTCGGCACCTATGGTCTTGGTCGACTGTGTGTATCCCTAAGTGCACAGTGAGGACTTGCTAAAAATCCTGTTTGATGGATAGAGGCAGGCGCAAGCAGAAATGATCTCCCTCCACACTGGGCATCACCTTGAGACTGCCCAGCTGAAAAGAACCGGCTGCAGCTTTGATGGACAGGGCGGCTGAGGAATACAATTATGTGCATTATTGAAGTGGAAATCTCTCTCAAATCACATAATGTTTTCCTGGCGCAGATAGGAGGGATTGATTTTCCTCTTGTAATCGGCCTGACATTTTAATGTGATCTGCTCTCTCAGCCTGGCTGGGTTTATTGTGTTATTTCACTATTTATTGTTATTTAAACTTGTTTGAGGTGTTTTGTCACTCGGCGATGCACACGCTGGAATTTCATTAAGATATTCAGCTATTGATTATGGGCGTAGAACTGTATATTTGCAAGCCTCTGCACTTTGATACACGGTCTCCCATGCCTGTTTGTCTTCTGCCCCTTTTCACATAGGTTGGCGAGATTGTTCTGCTAGTGGGAATCTAATCAGTGTGAGTGAAAAACCATCAGTAACAAGACAACTCCCATGTTGCAAACCCCAATGAACTTCTGAGCCCCCACAATATCGTCTCAGGAACCCGGGGCCTGATGTGCAAAGGCACTGAGCACCAGCGGCTCCTGTTGATTTCAGTGAGAGTTGTGGATGCTCGGCACCCCTGAAAATCAGACCCCAGAATCCCACCCCGCTCGCTGCCCGTTACACCTTGGAGCTGAGGTCCCCTCCGTGTTTCACCAGTGCTGCTGCATTGCCTGCCCGGGAGTCCTGGCTTCCTTCTTCAGGTCAACTGATGTGCTGCTAAAAGCCATCAGGTTATGGGTACCAACTTTGCGTTTCCTTTTCAGAAGGCTCCCATGTGGCTGTTAGTGCAGGATGCGCTGTGGGACCTGAGCAATTTTTGTTTGTCTGACATTTGTTTTCTGTGCCTCTCAATTTCCAGGCCTCTCCCTGTCTGCTCGAGGCAGCAGCTGTTTTGTGTTTGGTTCTGACACAGCCTGTAGCAAGGGACATAGACACAGACACCCACACCCACACCCAGAAGCAGGGCCGGCTTTAGACCAATTCAACCAATTCCCCTGAATCGGGCCCCGCACCTAAGAGGGCCCCGTGCCCAAGCCCTAGTACGGCGTACCGGAATGGCCCAGCTTCCCCAGGGGGCAATTTAAAGGGCCTGGGCCCCCAGGCCCTTTAAATTGCCACCAGAGCCCCACTGCTGGAGCCCTGGGGTAGGGCTGCGGGGCTCTGGGGGCTATTTAAAAAGTCCAGGACTCCTGCTGCGTCTACCGCCCCGGACCTTTAAATAGCCGCTGGAGCCCCACCACTTCCCCAGGGCTCCCTCGGCTATTTAAAGGGCCGGCGCGGTAGAAGCAGGGGCGCTCCGGGCCCTTTAAATAGCCCCCAGATCCCTGGGATAGCAGGGGGCTCCGGGGGCTATTTAAAGGGCCGGGGCTCCAGCTGCCTCTGCTGCATCCCCTGCCCGCAGCCAGCCCCTGCTGCACCCCCTGTCCTGCCCGCCCCAGCCCCGCCCCCCCGCCCTGCCTGCAGCCAGCCCTGCCTGCAGCCAACCCTTGCCGCACCCTCTGCCCTGTCTCCAGCCAACCCCTGCCGCACCCCCCTGCCTGAAGCCAGCCAGTCCCGCACTCCTCTGTCTCCAGCACTGCCAACCCCTGCCACACACCCCTGTGATCCTGCCTGAAGCCAGCCAGCCCACCCCACACACCCCTGTCTCCAGCCAGCCCCGCACCCCTTGCCCTGCCTGCAGCCAGATCCTATCTCCAGTCAGCCCCTGCCCTGCCTCCAGCCAGCCCCATGTCCACTGGTGCCCTGCAGTTCCCAGGGCAGTAACCCTGCACACCTGCTTCAATGAGGGGGGCAGGGAGCAGCTGGGACCCACACATGTGCACACCACCCCCAGGGAGTGGCGGGGACCCACACATGTGAAACCGAGCTCATTAATAACCGACCAACAGCATATATGTCGCAATGTACATAATATATAATTTTATTATTTATATAGTTATGGAAAGTAAATAATACATGGAAGAAATGAAAGGCTTTTTTTTTACGTTTTTTTTTTTGGTTAGTCATCCCTGCTGGGGCCCCTCCGAAAATGTTCGAATTGGGCCCCGCACTTCCTAAAGCCGGCCCTGCCCAGAAGTCATTCAGTTGACAAGTGCACAGGTGCTTTTTGAGCAGGGCTAACTCAACATGGTTACCTGACATCTGCTCAGCATCCAGGTGCCTTCAGAACCGCCCGTACTCAGACACAGAACGTCCCTCATGCTCCTAATCTTACAAATGTCACCTCAAGCTAAACAGAATGACTAATAATTTGGAGAGTGCATGGGTGGGAGGAGGGGAGATTTCCCATCATCTGCCTGGCGTCAAAGCCAATTCAAAGCTATTAGTCCCTCACTCTCATACGAACTGGAGATGGGAACAATCCATTAGCCTCACATAGTCTAGCACAGGGGTGGCCAACCTGAGCCTGAGAAGGAGCCAGAATTTACCAATGTACATTGCCAAAGAGCCACAGTAATATGTCAGCAGCCCCCCATCGGCTCCCCCCCACTCCCAGTGCCTCCTGCCTACTGGCAACCCTGCCGATCAGCACCTTCCCCTCCCTCCCCGCACTTTCCAATCAGCTGTTTCGTGGCATGCAGGAGGCTCGAGGGTGGGGGGGAGGAGCGAGGGCACGGCAGTCTCAGGGGAGGGGGCGGGAACAGGTGGAGTGGGGGCAGGGCCTGTGGCAGAGCTGGGGGTTGAGCAGTGAGCGCCCCCCGGCACATTGGAAAGTTGGCGCCTGTAGGTCCAGCCCCGGAGTCGGTGCCTAGACAAGAAGCTGCATGTGGCTCCGGAGCCCCAGGTTGGCCACCCCTGGTCTATGCAATCCAATGAACTATTGTTCTCTCTGCTATGGTCTCCAAAGCCGTTCTGTTGTTTTAAACGAAATCTATCTAAGGTACTACTCTGTCTCTCATTACCATAGTATCTGAGCACCCGCAATCCTTAATGTATCGATCCTCACATGACCCATCTGAGGGAGGGCAGGGCTATTAACCCCATTGTACAGCTTGGGGAACTGAGGCACAGAGAGGCTAAGTGACATGTCCAGGGTCACACAGGAGGTTTGTGGCAGAGCAGGGACTTGACTCCAGGTCTTCATGTCCCAAGCTAGTGCCCAAGCCGCTGGCTCATCTCTTAGGAGATTCTTCTACCGCATAATCGATCTCCTGGTTAGGCTGGGTTTTGATTGGAATTTCCATACTGGATCAGACCCTGCGAGAAAGGCTGCTACTAGATGCTTTAGAGGAATGTGCATGAAATGCCAATTTAGGCATTTATGGGATAACCTGCCCCTAGTGAAATCTACGCCTAACCCCCAATAGTTGAAGGTTGGCTTACACCCGACATTTCATCCTAAACGGTTCTTTACTTGGTTTCCTCCCACCACCCTTAGTTGTTTCCACTGCATTGTCAATAGTCCTTCTTTGCATTTAAACCCTGCAGACATATGGGCCTTGCTCACACTTACACAGGTTCTTAACTTCACGCACGCGAGCAGCTCCTTTCAAATCAAGGGGGCTACCTGCATGTGTAAAACTAAGCACCTGTAGAAAAGTTTGCAGGATCAAGGCCCTGGCGAGCACTTCGCTATCCTCTTTTAGGGGCCGATCCGAAACCTACTGCAGTCAATGGAATCCTTCCCCCCTCCACTGATTTTAATGGCCTTTGGAACAGTTTGGCTTCATGCATGCTCAAAAACCACTAGACCTCCCTGCAAATTAAAAACTTGTGATCACTTACTGCGCACTCCTGATTAATTGCTTGTGGTGCTTTGACAAAACAGTATTTTGAAACACCCGGGATGGAACGCGCATTAATGATTATGGCAGGTTATGGATCTTAATTATGCAATTTGGGGCATTTGCAGTAATAAGGCTACCGTAATAGGGCATGTGATTACACAGTACTAATCTTTGTAAAATTGAGATGCAGGAGTTTAAAAATTAAAAACGGCAGCGAGGATATTTCCACATTCACGCCCGCAAAATGTACCTTTAAAGAACATTAACCTTGGGTCAAATATACTGATATCAAAAGCGAGTAATACATAATCATACTTTGTGCCTCTGCAGCACCATCGGTTTTTTTTTTATCACTAAGCATTTTATAAGCTTTCGTTAATCCTCAGCACTCTGTCCTTTGCAAGCCAGGTAAGGCATATACCGGAGATCCCTCCCCCACCATGGAAATGCAGCCACCTCTGAGATTGAGCATGGCAGCTGTTTGACAGCCCATAGCAAGGCTGTGTAGTAGTTTCAGAAGGACAATTAATGAAGAACGATTTATACAACTGAAAGGATAGGGGAAATTTTAGAGAGACATAACCCCAATTTGGAATTTTGGTCAGGACACCTGGGTTCACATTAGGGCTGAGTGAACCATTCTGTAGGACCCACAAAACCCCACGCACAATCAAGGACCCATACTGACTCTATCACATTTGCTAGCATTAGTTCAGGGTCATGAACCATTGATGAGAGCTGGGTGACATTGTTGGCCAAACATTGTGTTTCTTAATTTTGAAAAAAAAAAAAAAAAGGCAGATTCAGCAATGCCAAAACACGTTGCAAACGTGTTGATTTTGCTGAATTGTTTCAGCCGAACCCCCCGCAAAGAACAACTATTTTGTTTGGCCCTTTTTAAAATCAAACATTTTGATTTTTTTCGAATCGAAGCAACTTTTTATTTAGAACTTTCCTTCAATTTAATTAATTATTTAAAAAAATATGTTTTTAAAAGGTTCAAAATGGAAAGATTTAGTTTGGGGCTGAACGGAATGCTTTGACGGCCAAATAATTTTTTTTTCTTTTTGATTTGATGAAAATTTCCAAAAAAATGGTTTTCAAATTGCCCCTGATTTTTTTCAGAATGGCCAGCACCAGCAGTGGCCCAGGCTAGCCACCGTCTGCGGCAGGCAGCCTTGGACCTGAGGGGTTAGTCCAAACCTCAACTGGAGCTGCATCGTCCACACTGCTATTTTTAGCCCGATGGCTTGAGTGAAGCTTGCACAAGTCTGTCTATCTCTGCTGAGAGGCACGCTTTCTTGATTGACTTCAGTGGGCTTTGGATCAGACCTTGATATCACCATTCCCTGGTGCTCCTCCTCTAGGACTGTGATAAAATTCACACCTTTAATTTTACTCCTAAAGTTTCTTTTCCTTGTGTGATGGGTTGGATCACAGAAACCCCCTGGGGACTGCCACCTGATGCGCTGAGACTACCTCTGCCCCTGCTTTCCCTGCCAGCTTGGAACTTCAGGGCTTTGCCTTGTTTGAGCCAGACACGCTTGCCTGCGACAAACCCAGACCCAGGTCTGAACCACGTCCCCTAAAACCTGCAGGCTTAACTGAAAACAGCTTAAGAAGCGCTCCTGTTTCCAGCACTCAGATACCCAGCTCCCAAACCCCAAATAAATCCGTTTTACTCTGTATAAAGCTTATAAAGGGTAAATTCATAAATTGTTCACCCTCTATAACACTGATAGAGAGATATGCACAGCTGTTTGCCCCCCCCCCAGGTATTAATACATACTCTGGGTTAATTAATAAGTAAAAAGTGATTTTATGAAATACAAAAAGTAGGATTGAAGTGGTTTCAAGTAATAACAGACAGAACAAAGTGAATTACCAAGGAAAATAAAATAAAACACGCAAGTCTAAGCCTAATACAGTAAGAAAACTGAATACAGATAAAAATCTCACCCTCAGAGATGTTTCAATAAGCTTCTTTTACAGACTAGCCTCCTTCTAGTCTGGGTCCAGCAATCACTCACACCCCTCTGGTTATTGTCCTTTGTTCCAGTTTCTTTCAGGTATCCTTTGGGGGTGGAGAGGCTATCTCTTGAGCCAGCTGAAGACAAAATGGAAGGGTCTCCCAGGGGTTTAAATAGACTTTCTCTTGTGGGTGGACACCCCTCCCTCCCCCTGTGTAGAATCCAGCTACAAGATGGAATTTTGGAGTCACATGAGCAAGTCACAAGTCCATGCATGACTCAGTTCTCTATAGGGACGTTCCCAGGAAAGCTCAGCTGTGGATTGGCATCTATCAAGGTCCATCGTTTGCCAAGTACTTCCATTTACTTGAATAACCCCTTCACACTATGTTGATCAAATCTGCCTTAGGTGCTATCTACAGCAAACACTTTAAATACAAGCATAAAGCCAACGCTCAGAACTTCAGATATTAGAATGATACATGCATACGAATAGGATGAATACATTCAGTAGAAATAACCTTTGCAAAGATATGTTACATGGCATATCTAGCATAAAACATATTCCAGTTATGTCATATTTACATTCATAAGCATATTTCTATAAAGCATTCTGGGGTGCAAGGTCACACCTTGGTCCCAGCCATCATGTTAAGGGACTCATTTGCTCTTGTTAAGGGATTTTACCTTGTAGTGCCTCCTTCAAAAACAGATGTAAACTTGTGCAATCCCTTTTGCCCCGAGCCAGTCAGAGCTGAGATAATTGGCACACTTATACCATAGCATCTGCTTGACCGATAGACAGCTGCACTGGCTCCATTTGCAGGATCAGATATTACGGCAGTTGTGCCTATTAAAACTTTTTGCAAAGCCATTCTTGTTTTAATTTGCTAACTCACTTCAGAATATTGTTACTGTTCTCTTCCTTTCTTGTAGGTTCGATTACAGATTTTAAAAGATGCACAACACCCAATCTTGGTTAGTTTTATTTAATACCAAACATTTGTACTTCTATAGCATTTAGATAACTAGACAAGAGGTGCTTTGGATATCCCTAAGATCAATAAAGAGATAGCATCTTGCACGGAAGGGCTTTCATGTTCTTTGCTGACTTGAATTAGCTTAGCAATGCTTTGTAAGGTAGCGAAGTATCGTTATCCCCGTTTTACAGCTGGGGAAACTGAGGCACAGAGCGGTTAAATGACTTGACCAAAGCACAACAGTTAGCCTTATGCGGCTGTACGTCAGTGGGGACTGATCCAGACTGGAAACTGTAGGTGCGACCGTAATATAAAGATATTGCAATTAATCAATGCAGCAGAGGGCTTTTTGAGATATGAAGGCATTGGGGGTAAGGGCTAAAGAGGGTTGGGGGGGCATACGTCCCCCCAGATTCTGTGCCTGCTAGTGGATTCTTAACTTTCACCCATTTGCCTTATACCCATTATGGCGAGCAGGGAATCACCAGGACAGAAACCGACCCCAGCCACACACTCCTCCTTCCCTCAGCTGCGCCTGACGTGCCCAGAATGCCCCTTGTACCTGGAGCTCTTGCTGAGGAGGAGGAGCGGGGAGCACAGATAGCTGTAAGGAGAGCCTTGTGCGCCGGGGGACTGGGCCGCTGCTTTTCATAGCTAGTGCAAAGGGACTGCAGGACAGCGATAGCTCAGTGGTTTGAGCATTGGCCTCCTAAACCTAGGGTTGTGAGTTCAATTCTTGAGGGGGCCACTTAGGGATCTGGGGCAAAAATCAGTATTTGGTCCTGCTAGTGAAGGCAGGGGGCTGGGCTCAATGACCTTTCAGGGTCCCTTCCAGTTCTATGAGATAGGTATAGCTCCATATATATATATATAGCGGTGAACCAGGCCCAGAGCAGGTAGCTGATCTCCATGCTTGGCTCAGGAGCTGGGGCAAAGTTCTACTCACTGACGTTTGCCATGAAAACTGCAACTGCGTTCAGTGTGGGCTGGGCCTTGGGGCTAGGTTTGGAAGCGGCCCAGTTCTCTAGCCTTTTAAAAGCGTAGCGTGCTGTTGGAAAGCGCCGTCTTGGCAGGCCCGGCAGAGGCTGAAGTTGTCTCTTTACTCACTGAATGATCATGGCCTGGGCATAAACAAGGCCCGCTCCCCCCTTGGTGCCCTGATGCCACGGCCCTGAGCTGGCTCCGCAACTGCAGCCCATTCCGCTCCCGACCTCCCTGCTGGGGCTGCCCACCCGGGGACTTGGGGGGTCGCAGCTCAGCTGCTTGCTTTAGGTGATGATGCCAGTGGCCGAATCCTGCCTCAGTTCCAGCCCTCCCAGGCAGCTGAAGTCCTTGGCATGGCACTGGTGTATAGGACAGAGGCTGGATGCTGTCCCTTTCAGACTCCCCATCTCCACCCGCACGCTCGAAAAACCTCCAGGGAGCTCCCCTTGCAACTGTCTTTCTGGTACATAATAAACACCCCTGGCCTGTAAGATGTAGCGATGTATCTCACCAGGCACAGTGGACAATGACTTTACAGCGGGGTCCCAAACTTTGCTCCACCCACGGCCACTTTGGCAACTTCCCAGGAGCCCGAGGCCTGCATTTAATTTGCACCCACATTTACGGGCATTTAAATAGCCCGCCCAAAAATGCACCCACCCAACCCGCTGTTTGCATCTTCTGTGGCCGCTGAACGGGAACTGCAAGTGGGAGGCGTTTGCCAGCCATGGAAATATACAGTTAGCCAGCTTTGTTCCTCCCCGCCCTCCAGGGACTGGATGGCCATCGGCTGCTTTTTAGTTAGAGAAGGGCTTGAACCAAGGATAGAAGCCCTTCCCCCAAGTTTGGATCCTAATGCCACTGTTGGATCATCTCTAGAATGGGCTGAATTAGAACCGTGGAAGTGAATATCCCCAGACTTCAGGGAAGTCTGGATTTGACCAGACTCCCAGTTCCGTGCTCAGGCTCCGGGAGCTGCCTTTGGCCCTTGAGCACAGGACAAAAGAAGAGAGAAGAATCAGGGTTTGTTTAGCTTCCCATCAGACCCTTGTTTGCACCGTGTCTCTGTCTGGCAGCACCAGGACGACGGGGAGGAGGGTCCCCCGGGGGGAAGGGAAAAGTTGTAACTCCTTGACTCCGAAGCGCGGCGAGACGTGGTCAGCCAGGAACCTGAGGTTGAACTGGCGGCTGATGCAATAAACCAGGTTCTCCACCACGGCACACTGGAAGCAGGGTGGGAAGGGCATGCGTTTGGTGGCGCACTCGTACCACAGCTTGGCTTTCGGGCTGCAGCGGTAGACGCTGATGCCCATGCTGCGGTTGAGGTCAAAGCGGTAGATGAAGCCACTGGCGGTCACCATTTCGGTGGTCCGGTCCTTGCTCCCGCTGGTGATGCTGACCTTCCAGCTGTCTGACCGGCTGACATACCGGAGCAACATGTAGCGCAGTGTGCCCCCGGTCACGTAAATCTCCCCGTCGCACGCCGTCGCGGTGTGGGCGACGGCGAAGGTATCATTGGGCAGCGGCGCGGTGAAGGCCCACCGGTCCTGGCGGGGGTCATACTTTTCCACAGTATAGAGGCACTCTCCCCCAATCGCATACAGGTATCCATCCAAGGCGACAAGCTTGCAGTGAGGCCTGGCTTGGTTCAGTGGGCAGATCTCCTGCCAGATACTGGTCAGGGGGTTGTAGCAGAAGACCCTGTTGGAAGGCTTCTGGTGCTGGCCCAGCCCTTCGCAGCCAGCCACCACAAAGAGGTAATTGAACATGCTGCAGACGGCGCATCCCCTAGAAACCGCCTCCACTGGCATATAGGACAGGGGATGCCAGACGTCGCCTTCGTTATCGTAGTAACAGAGCCTGCTGGTGTGCAAGCTTCGCTCCTGCGTGCTGACGTCTGCCACGGTGATGTACTTTCTGCCCTTCATCCTCCTCAGGAGGATCAGCTCCCTCTCCCTGGCATTGAGGCGCCCGTAGATAGACGGGTTCTTCAGGACCTGGAGGTAATTGTCGCTCATGACTTTATACGCTGCCTCCTGGAGACTGTCCAGTTTCTGCTGCTTGGCCATGCACAGGACATCATAGCAGTTCCCCAAATCCAGGTGGATGTCCACGTCGGACTGCAAGCTTAATGGGACTTTGAAGAAGTTGGCACCAGCAATGAGTTCCACTCTGGCTTCGTTGCTTGCACGAGGCTGGAGGCTGTGAAACGGTTCCACCAGGGAAACGATGGAGCTGGAGGGGAGGGGACTGGCCGGGGGAGTGCTTGAGTCAGATCTGCCGGCTGGTGTCAAAGCCCCGAACCCTTCCATCTGCACCTGAAGTTCGGGGTTATCTGCAATTTGATGGAAACTCTCTTTCCTGCCGAACCTGCGTTCCGGTTCAGCTGTCTTGTGGGCGGGCGAGAAGGCGCTGCCCGGATCAGATGCACCACCCCAGTCTGCAGGCTCCCCGCTCTCCGCGGGATGTCTGGAAGGCAGGAGACTGGGAGAGAGGGGTGGGATGTTTGCTGTCGGTGAAGCTCGGTCTTCGTCTCCCACTGCCGACCCACCGGCTGGTTCTTGGGGTGTAGACAGGCGCAGCCAAGTCTCATATTCACTTAGCTCTTCATGGATTTTGTCGGGGTCGTAGAGTGAGTCGGTGTACGAGCCGGGCCGCTCCTTCGACACAGACTGCGAGGTGGACTGGACGTAGTAGTCATAGACCTTGCCTCGCAGGCTAGTGGCGGAGGATGTGGACGGCCATGGCTTTTCTTCCCTGGGCTTCCTCTCTTTAATATAGTTTTCCTCCACCTGTATCTTTGTAACGGAGGAGAACGTGTAGGAGGCATCAGACCTCTTATCGCTTTGGTTGATGGCTAAGCCCATGTCTGATGTAGCATTGAGGGTCTGAATCCTCTCGTGGCCAGCCGAGGCCTCCTGGTTCCAGGCCAAACTCTCACTCATGTCTCCCGCTTCCTCCTCCTCGGTGCTCGGGGCGGATCTGTCAGCTGCTGGGAGCTCAGCAGCATTTCCTGGTTGGGTGCTGCAAGGACTGTGCCTGAGGCTGACGCTACACCCAGACGGCTGCGAGGCTACGGCCCAGCTGGCCCCCCTGCTGTCATCTACGGAGCTGTCCGGTTTGCTTGCCAGACCGCAAACCTTACGCTGACCTCCGGCTTCTGTTCCTGCCACTGGCGCCTCCTGCTCTGCACCGTCTGCCGTCGCCACGCTCGGGACCACACCTGGACTCTGCCCCTCTCCCTCAGAAACAGGCTGCTTTTTGTCTGGCTGCGATTCGGCGACCAGCTGACCAGCCTCCTTTCCCTTCTCTTTCTCCTCCTCCTCCCCCTTCGGCAGCCTTTGATCTTCCCTGGGCGGTGTGCTTTGTGGGCCCCGCGTTCCCGCCGCGACCGTCCCACCCAGGAGCGCACTTTGATTCCCTTTGCTGGTGCTTGGCCTCACCCCATTGCTGCTGACTTGCCTGTACCTGAGTCCCTGTGAGGTTTCTTCTGCGCCTCCCCTTCCGGATCCAGCCTTTTCTCTCTGCTCCGTCACATGGTCAGCTTTTCGGATCCCGCTGCTGGATGGTCGGGACTTATAGAACCTATAAGCCAAAGTCAGTAGGAGCAGAGCCGCTGCGGAAAATGCCAGCTTCCCGGCAAGCTGCATGTCTGACTGCCAGTCCCGGCTGACTTGAGCCCCGTTGGTCATTCTTCCATAACAGGCCAGCAGTCAGGAATGTGAAGAATCTGATTAATGATTGCCAAGCTGGGACAAGCTCAAGACAAAGCAGGCCTCTCTCTCTGAGCTCCCCGAGGCGTTTGGGGGCAAGGTGACTTTCACCTGCGGCAGGTAGCCCGGCACAGGCTTCCAGCTGGCGGCTGGAGCATGCAGTGTCTGCTTTCCATAGCAGCTTTGCATATTTGAGCAAGGTGGGTTGGGCTGGGCTCAGGTGCAAATGTGCATGCCAGGCAACAGACAGTGAGTGACACGGAGCTGGCTTTATTAGCCGGGTAAACAGAGAGGCTTAGAAAAAATACAAGTAGAAAGGCAAAGGAGGGGTGAAAACAGCTTCCCAAGCCAGCCCACAGACTTTTCTCCGTGCCTTTAAACACATTTTTTTTTTTAAAAGGGCCCGTTTGTTTTCAGCTTATCACGAATATAGTAGCTGGGGAAAAGGACCGGCCTATTTAAATCCTGGGATGGTGGGAGGAGCCCATGAAAAGAATGAAAGCCCCCGCCCCCATCTCAGGTGAGGGAGGGGCCAGGAACTGAGAATTTAACCGATTACTGGGGACAAAGAATGAGCAAACTGCGTGCGTGTTGCTGGGGGTGGGTGGGGAGGGAGGGTCACAGGGTCAAATTGAGGGATGCCAAGAAGAGAACCACTGATGTGAGAAGGAGTCCAAGGAGATGGGATACCACCTACAGGATGCATGCCTGGAGAAGGGGCTGGAAAAAGGCCACACAGTCGCAGAGGACTGACCCCCATCCGTCTCCCGCCTCCTGTACTGATGGACGGCCAGCTTGGCCACTGCCAGGAGGAGTTGATGAGGCTCTCTCAGGGCTTGGTGGGCCCATGGATGGGGAGTGAGTAGAGGAACAGGGGCAGGATTGACAGTCCTGGAGCGTGAAGTCCCCTGTTTACCCACCCGGAACAGATCACTTTGAAACGTTTCCCTGCATACTGCCCTGCCAGTGAACCTCACTCCTGGCCTTGGAGGCACGCCTTGTCCTGGTGAGAGGACAGCCCAGCGTCATGGCCTGGCTAGTCCTTATCTGCTGACAGCAAAGGTGCCAGTTGTGGCGGCGTTCTCACGCGGGGGGTGTCTGCCTGCTGAAAACTGGGCTGACGGTGGATGTCAGAACCGGGAGATCCTGTTAGTTCCAACTTAGAGGTATAAAGGGTCGAGTCTTTCTTTGAGGCAGGGTCTGTGTGTCAATCCATCCGTCCATCCATCTTGGAAAAGCCCGAAGAATAGCCACGCTTAGGGCAAAGCCTGAACTGAGATTTATGTGGTGGTGGTGTTTAAATGAACCATAAAGGCAAATGCCCAGGGGAGGGGAAAGTTTGGGCCAGCGTGTGAATGTGCTGCTTTAGGAGCAGGGTGGGAATGCCAGCTGCTTACAAACCTTCAAAGCATTCCCTCGCTTCTAGGGGGATAACATCACAGCGGGCTCTGCACCCCAAAGTTCAGGGGCAGATTCAAGACTGGCCATGTACCACAACCCTGCATCCTCTAGCTTCCTTGTGGGAGGCCTCGGCCCCTTGCAGCCGGAGCAGCTCTGGGGGCAGCCTGGCTGCCTTTCTAACCTTGCAAATAGCATTGTAGAGCCAGATCCCCGGCCGGTGTCCATTGACGTAAAACTCCAGTGACGTCAATGGAGCAATGCTGATTTACACCAGCAGAGGATCCGGCCTGGGGTGCTCGTTCCCAGATGCGGTTCACAGCCCCTCCTCTCCCTGCGCCTCATCCTCCCTCCCCAAAGCACTTGCCGGGGGGGATGTCCCACCGCCCGTTCCCCTCAGGCGGAGCAGGTGGTGGGAACACTATGTCACCCCTCTCTGCGCCGAGGCTCCGTCGGTCGTGTGAGTACGTAGCCATGAATTTGAGTGCCCCGGGCCAGGGAAGCAGGGCCGGCTCTAACATTTTTGCTGCCCCAGGCAAAAAAGAAGAGCGCCGCCCCACCGTACCACCCCCTCCGCGAGTGCCGCGCCGCCGTACCTCCCTGCGAGTGCCGCGCAGCTGAAATCCCCAACCCCCAGCACCACGCGCCCGAAGCCCCACACCCGAGTGCCGCGCAAGCCCCCGCCCCCCCAGCACCGCACCTCCCGAAGCCCCACCCCCTCCAAGCGCCGCGCCAGCCCCCACCCCCTGAGCGCCGTGCCGCACCAGCCCCCGCCCCCCTCCGAGCGCCGTGCCGCGGAAACAAAAAAAACCCTCCAGCGCTGCCCCTACGAACCAATAAATAAATAAATTAATAAAAACCCGAGTGCCGCCCCACCCCAAGGTGCCGCCCCAAGCACGTGCTTCGTGGGCTGGTGCCTGGAGCCGGCCCTGCAGGGAAGGAGGCAGGGGCAGGAACGGGCAGGGAGGCATTCCCAGTCTGCCTCCTTCCCAGGGAGACGTGGTGACCTGAAGTTCAGTAATGGCGAGTGAAGGGAAAGTCACAAAGTCCTCTTGCTCCAGCGGGCTGAGCATGGCAGGCGCAGGCAGTCTCCGGAGCAGCCATAGCCGACTTGGAGCGAAATAAATTATTGCTTAAAAAAAAAAGAGTAAAATGAACAAATGAAGACAGGAGCGAAATTAAAAGATAATTGGAAGTCTATATTAGGCCGTGTGTGTGTGTGCCAAGTGTCACGTGAGAGTAACCAGGGAGCTCCTCAGTTTGCTCAGGGGGAGGATAAAACAATCTAATGCAATGCAAACAAACAGGCCTATCTTAAATGGGATTAGCTTCTCATTTAATCCGGAGAATGTTTCCTGCCTGTTTGTTCTTTCTCTTCCCCGAGCGGGATGATTTTTATTCTATTTTTTGGGGCTGGGTGAGGGCGGGACGTGTGATGTGAGTTTGTGACTGGAGTGGGGAGGTCTGTGTGTGCTGTGGTACACGTGGATGGTGGGCGGTTGTTGGTGTGTGTAATGTGGGTGGATAGGGACTTGGGGCGTGTGGTATGTGTGGTGGTATAGGATGTAGCTCTGGGGAGATGGGTGGGTAGCTGTGGTGTGTGTGTGTATTTACACATAAACGTGTGAAGTAAGTGGCTGGTGTGTGAAGTGGGTGAGTAGTGTAGGGTACATCCTGTGCACTTGGGATATGGGTGGGTAAGGCTGAAAGGGGTGGATGTGTGTGTGGTGTATGGTTGTGTTGCACGGGATCCATTTGTGCTGGAAATCTGTGGGAAGTGTGTATTGTGTGTGGCCAATCTGTACGCAGTGTATGCAGTGTGTACTTGTGATGTGAGAGGATAAGTTTGGGAGGCGTGTGTGTGTGTGTGTTACAGCTGATGTAGAGCTGGGTGTGAGTGAGTGTGTATGTAGTGAAGCAGGTGAGCAGTGTGTGTTTGTGAGGTGAAAAGTTGGTCTGTAGTTGTTGTGGTATATGTGGATGAGGGGTGCACCGGTATATGCGTGCGTAGGTGTTTGGGGGATGGGGGTGAGATGTTTGTGGATAAGTGTGTATAGAGGAAGATATTTGGTATGTGTGTCGATGAGACGTGGCTGGATAGATATTTGCTGAGTGTGCGAGGGATCTTTGCGATGTGAGTGAATAAGTATTAGGAGTGTGTGCATGTGGTGTGTCTGTGTGTGTGTCCAGGAGATATGGGGGATAGGTGTTCGTTGTGTGTGTGTGTGTGTGTGTGTGTGAGGTGTATGTGGTGTGTGTGCAGGAGATGTAGGGGGATAGGTGTTCGGTGTGTGTGTGTGGGGGGGTATGTGGTGTGTGTGTGTGTCCAGGAGATGTAGGGGGATAGGTGTTCGGTGTGTGTGTGTGTGTGGGGGGGTATGTGGTGTGTGTCCAGGAGCTATAGGGGGATAGGTGTTCGGTGAGTGTGTGTGTGTGTGTGTGGGGTATGTGGTGTGTGTTTCCAGGAGATGTAGGGGGAT